>NW_007254959.1:1135650-1136852 GCF_000164805.1 Carlito syrichta | reverse complement strand
TAAAACAAAAAATAATGTCATCTATCAGCTGGTCACTTATGTCATAAAGGCTAATATTTGTGTCATCTGTGTCATTAACTCACCATTCTTCATTCTCCCTATGTCCCCTCAAGTCTTTACGCTCTTGGTATTCAGTGACGGGTAAGATTCCAGCCACCTGGTATGAACCTAAGACAGGCATCCTCTGCCTGAAGGGAGGACCAGCCAATGATGGGTAACAACTATGGTGAAGCGAGAACGACCTAAGACAGAAGCCAAGATGTTTTACGTATGTTTTTAATAAAAAATGGGAAAAAGTTGGGAGCCAACATCTATAGCTACATGGCTGAGGCCTGTAAAGGGCCATCTAGAAGATTGCCTCTGACATAGGATATCAGTTATACCTATAATATTGGCATGTGATTAGTGACCAGTGTGCACACATGGCAGTAAAACTTACAAGTAAATATCAATATGCCTGATGGAGAGTGCACAGCAGAATTATTTTTCTCTGTCTTTCTAAGTTTTACTTCTTTCTAGATATTTTTTAACTTCTATTTCCTGGTAGACTGGGTAGTCAGCTCTTGTTCCCGAAAGATGTTTCCCCTAGGGCTAAGATTAGAAACTAAATTACCATAATAGTTTTGTCGCCCTGCCCCTAGCCAGGCAGAACGTTTTCTTTTGTTTCGTTAATTATCGAAACTCTATCTGCTTCAGTCCATAGCCATCATCATGGCGGCCATGCATTTCCTTGTTCAAGAGTGTGACAGCTACTATTTGATTTTTAGAGTAGACTTGTTAGGATAAAATATATATATATACACTCATAGTTGCATAAATCTATGCTTGCTGTTTTGTTTCCTTTTGCTACATTATTCAAGTGTAATAGTTACTATACGATTTATAAAAGAATTAACGATAAGGTATTAGCTTAATAGGATATAGCATAGTATTAAAGGTCAATCATTAGATTATATAAAAATTCAAGTTTAGACATATGAAACTCATATGAATTATAGTAAAGTTTGGTAGTTTAAGAATAAATTTTAACTGAGTTATAAGGCATTATGTTAAATTGTAATAGGATAATAGTATAACTAACAGCTAAGTCATTTAACATTTAAGTTAACATTTAAGTAAACTTATAGATTATAGTATAGTGTTAAGTTGATAATATTAATCGTTAAAAATATTGGGAGTCAGTGAACTTGGATTGAACCTAG
>NW_007254959.1:1124523-1135630 GCF_000164805.1 Carlito syrichta | reverse complement strand
CACACTGCTGGAGGGTATAGAAAATGGTATATAAGTTGGAAGGAGTCCGAATAAAATTTGGCTTCAGTCCCGATCAGACTGTTCCCAGAAGAACTGCCTCCGAGTAGTCTCTTCTCGCTGTCCAGATTCTCTGGTGCAGGTCCTAACCCACCCTTGGTCAGTGCTGGTCACCGACAATACTGCTCATGAAAGTTGGACTGGATTTTTTTAAAATGTGGTACATACACACAATGAAATATTATGCAACCATAAAGACGGACAAACATATGGACTTTGCAGCAAATTGGATGGATTTAGAGTAAATCATACTCAGTGATCTACCACAGAAACAAAGAACTGAGTACCACACGTTCTCACTCATAAGCGAACCCTGAACAATTATCATAATGCTATAAGAAAGGGATTGGCAGTAGGGAGAGACTGCTAGGGGAGGGAGGGTACCTGCATAATGAACATGTGTATACCTAACCCTGAATTGTACCCCACATCTTTAAAATAAAGAAAAAATTGAAAACATAAAATAAAATTATTTTTAAAATGAGGAGCAAGCAGATGGCAAAAGCCCTGTCTCCTGCTTCTGCTTCCCCTAACTGAACACATGCAATACTTCAGGCTGAGAGAAAAGCAGTGCACGGTGGCTCAGCCTGTAATCCCGTGCCTTTGGGAGGCTGAGGTGAGTGGATTGTCTGAGCCCACGGGTTCAAGACCCGCCTGGGCAACTTGACGAGACCTCATCTCTACAATAAATCAGAAAATGAGCTGAGTGTGATAGCACACGCCTGTAGTTCCAGCGACTTGGAAGGCTGAAGTGGAAGGATCGCCGGAGCCCAGCAGGTCGAGGCTGCAGTGGCCAGGAGCAGCCACTGCACTCCAGTCTGGGCAACAGAGTGAGAGTCCAACTCAAAAAAAAAAAAAAAAAAGTAGTGCCTCTTCAGCTTGGGTGGGAATGAACACTTCCACTCTGTGTTAGAGATGAGCTGGTTTCCACCTAGGCATATTTACATTCGTAGTATCATTCTGTGTGTTACATTAACATTGGGTGACATGAAACGTAATTAGGAGTGCTATTCATTCAAAGAGAATTACTGAATGCAGAATGTAACATCCTAGGAAACGTGCTGTGCTGTTCGTCTTCCAGTCATCGGGGGCTGCCAGCATCGCTTTTGCAGGGAATCTTCCTGCTTTCCTATAGGAACCTCATGTCCTGAGGCTCCTATAGGAAACCAGAATGGAACCTTCTCTTTCTTTGCCCAGGACTGGGAAGTGGAGTCATTTTAGAAAAGAGTCAGCCGGGCATGATGTCTCATGCCTGTAATCCCAGCACTTTAGAATGCTGAGGAGGGAGGATTGCTTGAGCCCAGGAGTTGGAGAGCAGCTCAGGCACCATAGCAAGAACTTGTCTCTACAAAAAATAATTTAAAAAAAATTATCTGGGCATGGTGGTGTGCACCAGTAGTCACAGCTACTCAGGAGGCTGAGATGGGAGGATCACCTGAGCACAGGAGGTTGAGGCTGCAGTGAGCCATGATCAAGCCACTACACTCCAGTCTGGGTGACAGAGTGAGACACTGACAAGAAAAAAAACAATTATCTTAAGAGAGTATTTCTTTTGCTGCTTCACTTAGCTGAGAAATGGGACCTCTCGCCTTTATTTCCTGAACTTCAGAACCAGTTTCCTAAGGCAGTTGTCCTTTCTTCTCTTTCAGAGACCAAACGGATGAGCTCCGAGCTGCTGCAAAGTTCTCCAAACTGGAGCAGAAAGTGAAACAGACTATGAGGGAGGGAATTTGCTCCCCACTCCACCCTTCTAGGTTCAAATTAAATCGATAAAAGATGGATTGGCAGGAGAAAATCCATGTTTAATGCCATCCATATGCATGGGAGTCCCACAAAATAGGGACTTGAGAAAGGGACTGATGATTGAGGCCCACAGAGCATCCTGAGCTATAGGAAGGAATAGAGGCTGAGGTTTCTGGGGGGTGGGGATGGGGTGACACACATTCCGGGCGCTTGTGGGGAGGAAATGTCTCGTGGATAAAGGCTGTCCTGTTATGTCTCAGGAAATAACTATTTTCTCAAAGCAGCCCTCAGGAGAACAGGTAAGTCCGTCTGGGCTTGTGTCCACCTCGTGTGATCCCAGTTCACCTACTTGATAAGATTCTGGGGAAGAGGAAGGATTCATGACATTTGAGCTCCCTTTGGAGGGTCCATCTTTAGGAAGATAAAGGGGGCTCAGAGGAAGCCCCTGCCTGCATCTGCTGACCTTCAGTGCCCTAAGTTTGAAGTAATCAGCACACCAAAATGTCATATTTGAGGTGGTATTTCCTGAACGGCTTCAAAGCAGTAACAATAGCAACTAATTTTTACAAAAGGGAGCTTCGTTATCCACACTTCACACTAAATAAACGTGTCTCTTTATGCAACAAGGTATTCACTGTGTTAAATTCTGGGCCTCTTTCCTTTCCTCACCCTGGACACCTGCACCTGCTTCCCTCAAAGTAGGAATTGACTTCCTCTTTGTCTCCTAGCCTGGTGTGGTGGGATTGAAAACAGAAAAGGACACGCACAGTCTTCCCTCTGCTCCCCCAGCCCTCCCTTCTCCAGTAGTGAAAGTCTCACCGTATCACCCAGGCAGGAATAATATTGACAGAAACCCCAGAAGCCCTTAAGCTCTGAAGCCCAAACCCCAAACCCCATGAAGTCCTGCAGGGTCCACTGGGCAGAAACCCTGAAGGTTCAAAGAAATGCAAATTAATCAAAGGAATGCAAATTAAAACTACACTGATACCACCTAGCTCCAGTCAGGATGGCCACCATCAATAACTCAGAAAACAACAGATGCTGGAGAGGATGTGGGGGAAAGGGAATACTTCTACACTCTTGGTAGGAGTGTAGTACAACCTCTGTGGAAAACAGTGTGACAATTCCTAAAAGATCTAAAAATCGACCTTCCATACGACCCCGCAATTCCCCTACTGGGAATATACCCAGAAGAGCTCAACTCACTCTATAAAAAAGATACCTGCACACATATGTTTATTGCAGCATTGTTCACATTAGCAAGAACATGAAGCCAACCTTGCTGTCCATCAAAAGAGGACTGGATAAAAATATGTGGCACATATACATGGTGGAATATTACGCAGCCATAAAGAAGAACAAAATCATGAACTTCACAGCAACCTGGATGGACTTAGAGTCTATTATACTGAGTGATCTTTCACAGAAAAAAAGAACTGAGTATAGCATGTTCTCACTCATAAGTGAACCTTGAACAATTATTGCAATACTATAAGAAAAGGATTGGCAGTAGCGGGAAACTGCCAGGGAGGGGAGTGAGGAAGCAGTATTGGAAGTAGTGGGAATCTGCCTGGGGAAGGCGGGGGTACACCTCATCAACAAGGGGACCTGCATAATGAACATTTATATACCTAACCCTGAATTGTACCCCACATCTTTAAAATAAAAACAAAATAAAAAAGAAAGAATCCAGTTTTCACCCAAAGAATGAGAAGACACACAAAGACTCAGGAAAGTATGACTGATACACAGATTAAAAAAAGAAAATAATCAATAGAAATTGTCGGAGAGTAAGTCCAGATGTTGGACTTACTAGACAAAGGCATTACATCAGATATCAAAAGTACATTCAAAGAACTAAAAGAATTGTGTCCAGAAAAATTAATGGAAACTAGAAAGTGATGCCTCACCAAATAGAAAAAAAAATCTCACTTAGAAATTATAGTCAACAATACACACAAACTTTTTTTTTTTTTTTGAGTCAGAGTCTCACTCTGTTACCCAGATTGGACTGCAGTGGCACAGTCATAGTTCACCACAGCCTCAACTTCCTGGGCTCTGTGATCCTTTTACCTCAACCACCTGAGTAGCTGGCTGGGACTACAGGCATGCACTATCACAAATGTTTTTTTCTTTCTTTCTTTTTTGTAGAGATGTTTCCCAGGATGGTCTCAAATTCCTGGGTTCAAGTGATCCTCCCACTGAGACCTCTCAAAGTGTTGGAATTATATCCATGAGCCAGAAAATCTTATTATATAACCAACATATAATTATTCTATGTATGTATGTATGTATCTATTTATGTTGGACCAGTAATTCTGTTTCCAAAAAAAAGTGTACACATATTCATCAAACAACACACAATAGTCCCAAACTGGAAATAATCTAAATGTTTATCTACAGTAGAATGTAATAAATAAATAATATTATAGTCATGCAATGAAATGCTTGAATAACAATAAAAAGAAGTGAACTATTGTACAAACCATAATATACATGAATTCCACCAGAACAATATTGTACAAAGAAGTTAGACAAAATAAGCACATACTACATGATTTCACCTAAAGTCCAAAACAGGAAAAAGCAATCAGTGACACTTAAAATCAGACTAGTGAGACTGAGCATTTTTTCGTGTATCTGTTGGCTGCTCGTATATCTTCTTTTGAGAAGTGTCTATTCATATATTTTGCCCAATTTGTAATGGGGTTGTTTGTTTTTTTCTTTTTGGCGTATTTGAGTTCCTTGTAGATCCTTGTACATCCTAGATGTTAGGCCTTTGTCAGACATACAATTGGCAACTTTTTTTCCCCAGTCTGTGGGCTGTCTCTTCACTATCTTGATGGTTTTGTTGGCTTTGCAGAAGCTTGTCAGTTTGTTGAGGTCCCACTTGTCTATCTTATCTCTTATGGCATGGGTGTCTGGAGTTTTGATCAGGAATTGGCCAGTTCCAATTTCCATAAGGGTGTCCTCTGCATTTTCTAAGGTTCTTACAATTTGAGGTTTTACATTTACGTTTTGATCCATTTAGAGTTGATTTTTGTGTATGGTGATAGGTAGGTATATTGTTTTAATCTTCTGCACGTTGTCAGCCAGTTTTCCCAGCACCATTTACTGAATAGGTTCTGCTCTCCCCAGTCATTGGTGGTGGAGACTTTGTTGAAGGTGAGTTGGTTGAGAAATTCAGGTTTTGCTTCTGGAATCTCTATCCTGTTCCATTCATCTATATGCCTGCTCTTGTACCAATACCAGGCTGTCTAGATTATTGTAGCTTTATAACAAAGTCTGAGAGTGTGTTACCTCTTGCTCTGCTTTTTTTGCTGAGGATTGTTTTGGTGATTCTTGGTTATTTATGTTTCCGTATGAATTCCTGTGTTGTCGTTTCCAGGTCTGAGAAGAATGGTACTGGCAATTTAAAGGGTATTGCATTAAATCTGTAGATTGCTTTGGGTAGGATGGACATCTTAACAATGTTGATTCTTCTAATCCATGAATATGGAATATTTTTCCGTTTGTTTGTGTCATCTTTGATTTCTTTGAGCAGTGTTTTGTAGTTTTCATTGTAAAGTTCTTTCACATCTCTGATTAGGAAGATGCCAAGGTATTTTATTGTGTGTGTGTGTGTGTGACTATTGTGAATGGAATTGTGCTTTTTATTTGGGTTTCTGTTTGTTTGTTGTTGGATATAGAAATGTGACTGTCTTTTGAAAACTGGATCCTTTAAATAATGTATCAACTCTGGAAGTTGTTGCTGTTTTGTGATTGCTATTGTGGAAGTGGTTCATTTAATTATGTTCCTCCATTTTTTTGTAGTCTATATTCTTTTATGTGTGCAGCCACTAAAGTCTCTGCTTGGTTATCTTAGTAATCAACTAATAATTGCAGATAATTCTCTAAATACCCTCAACCAATAGGCCTCCCTTTGCCTATAGGCTGTTTGTTAGGATATATGCCTTCAACATTCCTGCAACTCACAACTCTACCTTCATCACCACTCTAGCTTGAGCAGAGCCTTAAAACAGCTTAGACTGAGAGCTTGGGGCCTTCTTAGGTCTTTCCCAGACTTGCAGGCAGCCCTGCACAAATGAGACTTTCTAAATCCTCAGGAATAAATCAGAGCTTTTCAAAGTCCCATAATAACATCTTACTCCCTAGACTGTCCTTTTAACTTTTTTGAGCACCTTCTTATTTGTCCTAAGTGGCATCTCCACTTCAGGCAGCCATGATGTTAAACAGTTACTGCTGATTGTTTTCTACAAACACTCTGGGGATAGGACTTTCCTCACTGGGAAGTCTGAGTTGGGTCAGATAAAGACAAGCCATGTGAATGGGACTTTAATGGAGAGTATCCAGCCAGGGTAAAGATTGACAATTTTCTGGGAATGAGGCTTTTGGAAAACTCCAATATTGTCCTGCCCTTTCTAGTGCTTATTAAACTTCTGGTTTTCACAGCTACCACAGTTTCAAGGCTGTTCATTTTCAAGGCTGCCATAGAGATGATGGGGGTGAAGGGTGGGGAATTGGGGAAAAGGAAAGTTAAAATTCTACAATACTTGGAGTTTACTGAATTTCAACCATTTTTCTTGAACAAATATTATTTTGATTGTTACAGTCCTTTAATTAATTTCCAGAGTTCTGGAAAAGTTGGTTGTGACAACTTACACCATGTTTTCCTTGTTTTTATGGAGGGGCAGCTCTTCAGAGGCTTTCCTTGAACACCACACATGCTTTCCCAACTATTATGGGTTATTGTTGTTTCTTTTCTTTTTTTAAGACTGGGTCTCACTCTGTTCCCAGGCTGGAGTGCAGTAGCATGATCATGACTCATTGAACACTTCATTGCTTGGGCTCAAGCAATCTTCTCATCCCAACCTCCCAAGTTGTTG
Source organism: Carlito syrichta (assembly GCF_000164805.1). Taxonomy (NCBI): domain Eukaryota; kingdom Metazoa; phylum Chordata; class Mammalia; order Primates; family Tarsiidae; genus Carlito; species Carlito syrichta. Next base: position 1,128,944 of record NW_007254959.1, on the reverse strand, counting down.
GGACTACATGTGTGCAACACCACACCTGGTTCTTATTATTTTTTGGCAGGGATGGGGTCTTGCTATGTTGGCCAGACTGGTCTTGAACTCCTTGGGCTCAAGTAATCCTCTTGCCTTAGATTCCCAAGTAGTTGAGGGTACAGGTGTGAGCCATCAGGCCCGACATATCGTTGTTGCTTATCATGACAAATTTTAATTATTTTTCTGAGTCAAAAAACTTTTTCAGATGTCATGAAAGTCATAGAAAAAAAGCACATGTATACACACATACACACACACACACACACACACACACACACACACACATACACACACAGATAGATTTGGTTACAGTTTAATTCTTCATGTGGACGTTGGGTTTTGGATGTCAAGTTTAAGAGAAGTTCAACAAAAGTTATGTGGAGGAACAAAGCATGAATTTACAATAGAGTCTGCCTTAGCTGACCTCTTCATCACCAACTCACTGGCTTAACTATTGCTCATCAATTCCTTGTTTTTAAATTGTGGTAAATTATATGTAACATAGAACTTCCCATCACAGGTCAGAGATTTTAACTAAATGTGTATTGTTTGGCAACCATGACCACTCCATCTCCATAACTCTTTTATCTTAAAATTGATACTCTATGCCCTTTAAACAACTCCCTATTCCCCATCTCTATAGCCCCTTGCAACCACCATTCTATTTTCTGTCTCTATGAATGACTAGTCTAGGCATCACACAGTATCTCTCTTTTGTGACTGACTACTTTCACTTAGCATAATGTTTTTGAGGCTTATCATATTGTAGCATATGTCAGAATTTCCTTCTTTTTCAAAGGCTGAATAATATTCCCTTGTATGAGTAGACCACATTTGTTTATCCATGTGTCTTTTGATGGACACTTGGTTTGCCCCTAACTTTTGTCTTTTATGAATGATGCTTCCATGAATGTGGGTGAACATATATCTTTCAGCCACCCTGCTTTCAATTCTTTTGAGTATATACCCAGAAGTGAGATTACTAAATAATAGGGTAATATTAATTTTAATTTTTTGAGGAAATACCATACTGTTTTACATAGCAACTGTACCATTTTACATTCCCACCAACAATGCACAAGTGTCCAATTTCTCTACATCCTTGCCTACACGTTACTTTAAAAAAAAAATAGTAGCCATTCTAATGGGTATGAAATAGCATTTTATAGTGACTTTAATTTGCATTTCTCTCATGATTAGTGACCCTGGCTTTTTTATGAGTGTTTATTGGCTGTTTAGATACCTTCTTTGGAGAAATATCTATTTCAAGGCTCCTGTCCTTTCTTAATTGGATTCAATTTTTGTTGCTGAGCTGTAGCAGTTCTTTATATATTCCAGATATTAACTCTTTATCAGGTTATGATTTGCAAATATTTTCTCCCATCCCATGGGTTGCCTTTTCACTTTGTTGATTGTCTTTTTTTACATAAACATTGTAAATTTTGGTGTAGTTCAATTTATCAATCTTTCCTTTTGTTGCCTATGATTTTGGTATTGTATCCAAGAGATCATTGCCAGATCCAATATCATGAAGTTTTCTCCTATGTTTTCTTCTAAAAGTTTCATAATTTCAGTTCTTACCTTTAGGATTTTTATTCATTTTGAGTTCATTTTTTTTGTATAGGGTGTAAGGTAAGGGTTCAGTTTCATTCTTTTGTGTGTGGATATAGAGTTTTCCCAGCAGCATTTATTAGAAAGACTGTCCTTTCCCCCATTAAAGGTCTTGACACCCTTGCCAAAAATTCTTTGGCCATATGTGCAATAATTTATTTCTAGGCTCCCTACTTCAATGGTCAATATTTTATGCCAGTATCACACAGTTTTGATTGCTGTAGTTTTGTAATATTTTAAAATCAGTAAGCGTGAAACTTCCAACATTGCTCTTTTTAAAGATTGTTTTGGTTGTTCAATCTTCAGGTTTCATATGAATTTTAATTATGGATTTTTCTGTCATAATTGGATTTTGATAGAGAGTTCACTGAACCTGTAGATTGCTTTAAGCAGTATTGGTCTCTTTACAATATCAATACATCTTCCAATCCATGAACATGGGATGTCTTTCCATTTATTGGCACCTTCTTTATTTCTTTCATCAATGTTTTGTTGTTTTGAATGTGGAGATCTTTCACCTCCTTGGTTAAGTTTATTCCTAAGTATTTTATTCTTAGGAATTATAAGAATTAGGAATTTTTGTAAATGGAATTATTTTCTTAATTGAGTGTTAATTGTTAGTGTATAGATACGCAACAGAATTTTTATGTTGACTTTGTATTCTGCAAGTTTGCTGAGTTCACTTATAAGTTCTAACAGGTTTTTAATGGGTTTTTGGTGGTAATTTTAGGGTTTTCTACATGTAAGATCCTGTCACCTGTGAACTACTCATTGTTTTATATTGTATTATTTATTATTACTATATATTAATATATAACCATTATTTTATATTTAATTATTTAATGTCTAGACATTTCTTTTTATACTTTTTCAAATCTGCTGGATTATTCTTAATAGTTTCTAATTCTCCGCTCATGCTTTTAATGCTGTCTCAGAAAATATTATCTACTTTGTGTTCTGTCACAATTCCAATGTTTGTGGCTTTCTTTCCATTATGTCTGGTGTTCTCCTGTTTTTGCTCATGATGTCTGCTGTCTTGATACCTTCTCTTGTGAGATAAGTGTGTGTTTAGTCCTAAGATGAGGGGGCTGGGTTCCTCCAAGGATTTACAATTGCTTTTGCTAGGCACCTGAGGGCCCTACCAGTTTAAATTCTGATCCTGAGGGGTCTTTTTCCAACCATCCTTGTATTGTAAGTGCAGCAGCCTCAAGGCAAGATGGCAGTAATCCCAGGGTTATTAGGGGGCATGTTTTAGCTTATTTCTATATCATACTTATACCTATGGTATAGTCCTTTGGGGTACCAGTCTTAGGGAAGGAGGGTCTCATATGAGACTCTTCATTTTGGTTAGGTCCTGCACTTTTACTGTAGTGGGAAAAATAGAGAGACCGTGACACCGAGACTATTATAGGAAGTGGCACTTTATTACGCTGGCTAGCACAGCGGGCTCAATGGAACTTAATGCGTCCAGACCGAGCACCCCAGAACAGGTGACCTGGGGTCTTATACCCTTGTTTAGGTGAGGGAGGGGGTCGTATTGAGTGATTACATATTTCCTTTGGAATCTTACAAGGTTGTATTCAGCAAAATCAGATTTTTCAAAGAACAAATGGTTTCCAGGAACTGCAGGCTTGTAAACCATTAACTTCAGAAGGGGGGTTTTAGATAAGACTCTTTTCCATTTCCATGAAATAGCCAATCTCTGGGCCATTTGGCCTTTCTTAAACAAAACCTGCCTGATGCCGGGGTGGGCCTTTAAAGTTGCAACTTGCCTTTCAAAAGGAAATACCTTTTAACTGCTATCAACCTTTCCTTCTTGCTGCTGGGCTAGTGGCAGCCCAGGTGAGGCCAACTGCTGATCCCGAATCAGCCACATGTGTTTCTGTGTTTATTCACTCAATCACACGAGCAATATATTTGAGCATATGCCGCCTCCTGCCACATTACCTTCTCCACAGTGAGAGAGACTGTGAAAATGGAAACTCCAGTTTCAGCTGTTTGCACAAATGCTCTCAAGGTACTTATCTCAGTGCTTAACTAGTCCTTGAGTCCCCACCTTCACTTAGTTCTTGCTCTGAGTACTCTGTTCTTACCAGCTCAGACATATAGATGACAAATCTTTTTTCCAGTCTGTGGGCTGTCTCCCTGCTCTCTTGATGGTTTCTTTGACTTGGCAGAAGATTTTCAGTTTGATGAAGTCCCACTTGTCCATTTTATCTCTTATGGCATGGGTACTTGGGGTTTTGATAAGGAATTCATTGTCAATTTCCAATTTCCATAAGGATGTAGCCTGCATTTTCTAAGATTATTATAGTTTTATGTTTTACGTTTAGGTCTTTGATTCATTTAGAGTTGATTTTTGTGTATGGTGATAGGTAGGGCTCTTGTTTTAATCTTCTGCATGTGGTCAGCCAGTTTTCCTAGCACTATTTACTGAATAAGTTCTCCTCTCCCCAGTGGTTGTTAGTGGAAACTTTATTGAAGATGTGTTAGTTTGAGAAATTGAGGTTTTGCTTCCTGAATCTCTATCCTGTTCCATTAGTCTATATGCCTGTTCTTGTACCAATACCAGACTGTTTTAATTATTGTAGCCTTATAATACATTTTAAAGTCTGAAAGTGTGATACTTTCCACTTTGTTTCTGTTGCTGAGGATTGTTTTGGCCATTTGTGGTCATTTATGATTCCATATGAATTTCTGTATTGTTGTTTCCAGGTCTGAGAAGAATGTTGGTAATTTAATAGGTATTGCATTGAATCTGTAGATTGCCTTGAGTAGACTGGACATCG
>NW_007254959.1:1115465-1124503 GCF_000164805.1 Carlito syrichta | reverse complement strand
TAAGTGCAGCAGCCTCAAGGCAAGATGGCAGTAATCCCAGAGTTATTAGGGGGCATGTTTTAGCTTATTTCTATATCATACTTATACATATGGTATAGTCGTTTGGGGTACCAGTCTTAGGGAAGGAGGGTCTCATATGAGACTCTTCATTTTGGTTAGGTCGTGCACTTTTACTGTAGTGGGAAAAATAGAGAGACCGTGACACCGAGACTATTATAGGAAGTGGCACTTTATTACGCTGGCTAGCACAGCGGGCTCAATGGAACTTAATGCGTCCAGACCGAGCACCCCAGAACAGGTGACCTGGGGTCTTATACCCTTGTTTAGGTGAGGGAGGGGGTCGTATTGAGTGATTACATATTTCCTTTGGAATCTTACAAGGTTGTATTCAGCAAAATCAGATTTTTCAAAGAACAAATGGTTTCCAGGAACTGCAGGCTTGTAAACCATTAACTTCAGAAGGGGGGTTTTAGATAAGACTCTTTTCCATTTCCATGAAATAGCCAATCTCTGGGCCATTTGGCCTTTCTTAAACAAAACCTGCCTGATGCCGGGGTGGGCCTTTAAAGTTGCAACTTGCCTTTCAAAAGGAAATACCTTTTAACTGCTATCAACCTTTCCTTCTTGCTGCTGGGCTAGTGGCAGCCCAGGTGAGGCCAACTGCTGATCCTGAATCAGCCACATGTGTTTCTGTGTTTATTCACTCAAGAAATATATTTGAGCATATGCTGCCTCCTGCCACATTCCCCCCTTTGATGCTTGATCTCTTATGGATCTAAAGCATCATCATCCTTAATTTGGTGTATCAGCATTATATGGGCTACTGTTTTTCGTTCAACAACTGTTTCCACAAACTTAGAAATGGCATTCATAATTATTGGGGCTATGCAAGGGAGGATAAGGCAGGATCCCACCAATAGGACTATAGATCCAATAATATACTTAAATCCTCCCAGCCTTGAGAAGATGTTTTCAAACTAATTGCTGATTTTTAAGCCTTGCCATTGTTGCACCGGGACATGGGCAAGTTTTCTAATATTGGTGGCTATATCAGTGATTGCTTTACTATTATCATCTATTTGCAAACAACAGTCAGAGCTATTAAATTTACCACATACTCCTCCTTCTTCCACCAGCAGGTAGTCCAAAGCTAGGTGGTTTTGATAAATAGCTGTGCGCATTTGGGCTTGTTGCTGAGCAACAAGCTCAAAAGCTGTGGCTGTCTGATTAGTTAAAATTTCCAAGACAGCTTATAACCTAATAATGCGGTTTAGCATATATATAGGCGTGCGGTATCCCCAACATCCATCTTGTGCCCATGTGGCTGGGCCATAGGTGTTTATAATTCTCTGGGGTGGCCATTCGTCATCTTTCCAAACCTGGGTCCCTCCTGTATTAGGAACTTGATCAAGGGATCGAGCACCTCAAGTTTTGAGGCTTTCATAAAGGGTGATGCCTAGTTCATCCCCCCTTGGGATAGGCAGAAGGAAAAATCCAGGCTAAATTATTCCTATGGTACAAGTGCCTTTCCATAAGGCTGGGAGCTGGGCATACGCAACCTTTCCACATATCCAAAATAGCCCTTTAGGGGCTTTCCAGAGGTCCGAATTTACAGAGGACAGATTTGTCCAGCTCTGATTTATAATGGGGATACCTTGAAATGGGTTAGCCTGTTCAGAGGATAGTACTGTACAGTTACTTATAGTTTGGGTGACGATAGTACAATGAGAAGTTTTAGTTGCATAAGCAGGTGCCTAATACCAAGCAGGGCTTGTTGGCCACCAGGTCTGTTGGGTTGAATTCCAGTATGATATTCTTTTGCAAGGGGTCTCTCCTACCCATCAAGTATAAGCAGAACAGGTTCTGCTTAAACAATTTTCTCCAATTACTTTTGAGGAGAGGATCCATTTCTGGGGTACATTATCTGTACTAACAGTCAAAGAATGGTTTGATTGGAGGAGCTGGTAAGCATTCAGACTAGTTCCCTTCCAAGGCCACTCTTCAGTCATTAGGGCCCCTCCACATGCCCAACAATTGGTGACACCAAGTGTCCAAGCTATATTTTCAGCCAAATTTATAAACAGATTCTGCCCTACTTCCCACGATTGAGGGAAGGGAGTTAATTTTGACTGTTGGGCAGTCGGAGGAGCTACTAATTGCACAGTTTCTTTAATCAGCTTTTCAGCTTTGGGTGCAGGAGCAAAATCCCAACAGCCCAATTTGTGCTTCCGGGGGGTGTTACAGGCTATGACACCAGCTTTAGTGTACTGGTAGCTTTGTTTTGATAATCCAGCAAAGTATAGCTGGCCATCATGGGTGCAGATATGTTTATCAGTATAACAAACTTCTGGCTGGAATGAATAACGATGGAAAGCCTTTAAGTCTGGCCAGATAGTCTCTATACATTTACATGCTGGGTATAGGGGGGAAGCGGTAGATACCCAGATTAGATACAAATACATAAAAGCACAAGTAAACTTCCTAATGTAAGAAAGGATGGAAATGCTAGTGAAATCCTTTTCTAACATGATCAATGGGTACAACTGTTAGTTTTACAACAAATAAAGTCACAAACGGTTTAGCAAGTATAAAGGTCGACAAAGCAAAACAATGGCTTATCAGTAATGTCTGCTGGGTCCTCACTCCGAATCCTCAATCTTCCGCCTGCGTGGATCAATCAGCTTCCAGAGTGTGATTGAAGCAGGGCCAGAAGTATCCTCACGCTTCCAGAGCAGGGCTGGATAAATTAGTTCCACGTCCTTCGTTGGACTCTGTGACTTTCCGAATGGTCAGTTTAAGGGGTGCTGCTGGATCTGCGGTGCACTCCCAGTCCTGGGAAGCCGGCTTAATTCTGCTATAATGGATCCAAGGAACTACTCCGGCTACTTTGTGGTTGGGGTAGATAAAAGAACAGTGAATGGCCCCCTCCAAAGGGGCTTTAGGGGTTGTACATTCCACTCTTTCACTCATACCATATCACCTGGCTTAAAAGAATGAGCATTGGTAGTTAAACTAATCAACAATTGTTCTTTGACTTGACAATGGATGGCATTTAGGACTGAACCTAAGGCCTGCATTTGCTGTCTTAGGGTAAGACTTCCTAATTCCTTTAAGTCTCCCTGTATGCCCTTAATGAAGGGGGGTGGCCGCCCATAAAGAATTTCAAAAGGCAAGAAGCCTGTTTGTTTGGTGGGGCTAGACCTTACCCTTAGAAGGACTATTGGCAGAAGCTGGACCCAGCCCAAATGAGTTTCTTGGCATAACTTACTTAATTGTGACTTCAAGGTCCGGTTTATTTGCTCCACCTTCCCTGAACTTTGCAGCCTGTAGGCGGTATGGAGCTTCCATTTGATCTGCAGTCCTTTAGTCATTAACTGTACTACATCGGCTACAGATGCCGGTCCATTGTCCGATCCAATAGTGATCAGGAGTCCAAACTGGGGAATAATTTCTTTTAACAGGAGCCAGGCTACCTCAGTGGCTTTTTCTGTCCTTGTGGGGAAGGCCTCAACCCATCCTGAAAAGGTACACAAAAACAAGGAGGTACTTGTAGCCTTGGCAACGTGGGAGTTCTGTAAAGTCCACATTCTGTAAAGTCCACAATAAGATCCTCAAAGGGTGCCCCCTCAACACGCTGCACTCCGGGGGGGAGACTTTAGGTCCCTGCCGCAGGTTATTTTGAGCACAAGTCACACATTGTTCACAAACCACTCATGCTATACTGGAGAGTGGGGGGATGTAGAAGTACTTACTGAGAGAATTTTCAAGTGCAGCCCAACCACTGTGTCCCTTGGTGGAAGTGTCTGACAAATGCTGGAGCCAACGATTCCGGAATCGCTATTCGGCCATCCTGGAATCTCCACCACCCAGCTTGCAGGTATTGTCCTGTTTCGCTTCCAAACCATGTTTTCTCATTCACCAAGTAGCTGGGTCTCCAGTTTGTCAGTGGGCTGGGAAGTAGTGTCTCAACTACTGCAGTTGTTTCAACAGTTTCTTTCATTGCTGCCAGCTTTGCTTCATGATCTGCTTTGTGATTTCCTCTAGCAGTTATTGCATTTCCCTTTTGATGCCCTCTGCAATGTATGACTGCCACCTCCTTTGGTGCCCACACAGCCTAGTAGCTCTAGAATTTCATTGCCACATTTTATGTCCTTTCCCCCTGAGTTGATTAAACCTCTCTCCTTGTATAAGGCTCCATGTACATGCAAGGTAGTAAAGGCATACTTGGAATCTGTATAGATATTAGCTCGCAGCCCTGCAGCTAGCTGGAGTGCTCGAGTGAGTGCAATGAGTTCTGTCTTCTGGGCTGAGGTTCCTATCGGCAGGGGTTTCGCCTCGATTGTGGAGTTTAAAGTTACCACCAAATAGCCCGTAAAGCGCTCCCCCTCCCTTATAAAACTGCTTCCGTCTGTGAAGTACTCAACTTCAGGGTTCCTGAGAGGCTGGTCTGTTAAATCCGGACGGCTAGAGAACACCTGGTTTATGATTTCAACACAATCATGGTCTGGCTGTCCTGGCTCTATGGGTAGTAAGGTGGCTGGATTCAGGGTCTTTACCACCTCTAGGTGAATGCGTGGGTTTTCACAGAGCATTCCCTGATATCTGACCATTCGAGCGTTGGTTAGCCAATATTGCCCCTTGTATTCCATTAAATTTATTACTGCATGAGGCACCCTCACCGTTAGATGTTGTCCCATAGTCAACTTGTCAGCTTCCGTTATCAGGAGTGCCGTGGCTGCCAGGGCTCGTAAACAGGGTGGCCAGCCTTGTGCCACAGAGTCTAACTGTATGGATAAACATGCCACAGGTCTATGCCATGATCCTAACATTTGAGTTAAGACACCAATGGCTGTGCCAACACATTCGTGCACGTTTAAAAAGAAACGTTTAGTCACATCTGGGAGTCCCAGACCGGGTGCATTGGTGAGAGCCTGTTTGATTTGTTCAAAGGCTTGCTGCTGGGCCTTTTCCCAGCAGGGGTTCCCGTTCACCCCCCTTTGTGGCTTCATAGAGGGGTTTTGCCATGATGGAGAAGTTAGGTATCCAAATTCTACAGAACCCTGCAGCCCCCTAAAACTACCAAATCTGGCGCCGGGAGATGGGGACTGGTATCGAGCACACTGTCTGTTTCCTTTCAGAGCCAAGTTGGCGCTGACCTTGGGACAAATGGAAACCCAGATACCTAACCTTTTCCTGGCATATTTGGGCCTTTTTCCTTGAGACCTTGTAACCCGCCTTCCAAAGGAGGGTGAGCAGTTGTTGCGTCCCTTGCATGCAGCTTTCTTGAGTTGGTGCTGCCAATAGTAAATCATCTACGTACTGGAGCAAAGTACAGTTACACTGGTGTGCTGGAAAAGTCTTTAAATCTGAGGCTAGTGCCCTACCAAAGATGGTTGGAGAATTTTTGAACCCTTGGGGCAGCCGGGCCCAAGTTAACTGTCCCTTGTTGCCATTTTTTGGGGTCCTCCCATTGGAAAGCGAAGATCGGCTGGCTTTTTGGGGCCAGCTGGATGCAGAAGAAGGCATCCTTAAGGTCTAAGCATGTGAAGAAAGCAGCCTCAGCGGGGATTAGACCCAGCAGCGTATATGGGTTAGGGACAATGGGGTGCAGCGTCACCACGACCTGATTTACAGCTCGCAGTTCTTGAACCGGCCGGTAGTCGTCTGTGCCTGGCTTCTGCACCAGCAACAGAGGCGTATTCCAGGCGGACTGACAAACCCGGCGTATTCCATAATGCAAGAGCTTCTCCAGATGCTTATGGATTCCTACTTGTGCTTTTCATGGGATGAAGTACTGCCTCTGCTGGACTGGCCCGCCCCCTGGCTTTAATTCCACAACCACAGGGGGTATATTCTTTGCCAGCCCTGGAGGATTATCCTCGGCCCACACTCCCGGTATGAAACAGTAGCTCTGGGGAATTTTGTGTGGCTTCCTTCAAGCTGTAGAGCCACCATTCCTCTTCCCAGGGGATTGTGAGGGTCATAATTTTAGCCTCCGGGCCTCTTAGTCTCAGAGTTACATGCGTAGGGGAGTCAAAGGTTATCTGAGTGCGAGGTTTCCCCAGGGGTCTGGCCCCATTAGGGCTACAGGACAATCTGGGGGATACAGGAATTCCTGCATAACCTCATGGCCCCCAGTGGTGCAGCGTCGTGGCATTGTAAAGGGATGCTTGGCTTGATGCCCAGAGACTCCCACAACATTAGCCTGTTTCTGAGAGAAGGAACCTACAGTCTGGGTGATTATGGAATGCTCAGCCCCCGTGTCGACCATGAAGTTCATATGCTGGTCCCCTACTGTCATACTGACCATAGGCTCCTGGGGACCTAAAGATAGTAGGGAGCCCAGTCTGGCCTATTCTTGTTGCAATCCTTCCATTGAGGCCAAGCCCATAAAGCCGCTGGGAGCTGGTGGGTCCTGTTGGTAAATGGAGCCTTGTGGGCTACTTTCCTGTCAGACTCTCTTATCAGCTATTCGTTGGGGGCATTCACCTTTCCAGTGACCCTCCTGGTAACAATAGGCACACTGGTTCCTCCCTAACTTTATAGGAGGTTGCGATGTCCCTTGCATGGGCTGACAGATCGAGTTCGGGGATCCCTGGACAGGCTGAGGCATTCCGGGCTCCACTCGGGGAAACCGCCGACCTGTCTGTCTTCTTCCCTGACCTTTGCCTCTGCTTCCTCCCTCCGGACCTGTTACCTGATACCCCGCAATGGCAGCAGCAAGCATGGTCATTTTCTTTTTCTGCTTTTGATCTGCCTCCTGCTGAGCCTCTTTATCTTGGTTAATGAATACTTTAGTGGCAACTTCTAGCAGCTGGCTGGCATTCATTCCAGCAAAGCCCTCTAGTTTCTGTAGCTTGTGTCCAACATCCACCTGGGACTGTCCAACAAAAGCTGCATTTACCATACGCTGATTCTCTGCTGCCTCTGGATCGAAGGGGGTGTATAGTCGAAAGGCTTCACAGAGTCTCTCATAGAATTGGCTTGGACTCTCATCAGCTCCCTGGAATACCTCAGAGACCTTGCTCATGTTTATGGCCTTTTCCCCTCCTTCTCTCATGCCTCCTAGGAGAGCCTCCTGATACCATTCAAGCATTTGCAGCCCCTGGGTGCTGTTGGGGTATCAGTGGGGGTCCTCCTCTGGGAACTGATTTTGGGCATATGCCTGGGCGTTGAGTGCTCCAGCTGGGGCATGTTCCTCTAGCCATTTTATAGCCCCCTGTGTAATTCTCCGACACTCCTCAGTATTGAATAGGGTCAAGAGGAGTTGGCGACAGTCCGCCCAGGTTGGCCTCTGGGTCTGGATAATGGACTGCATTAAGTCAATCATGGCCGGAGGTTTTTCTGTGAAGGAGGGGGTGTGATTCCTCCAGTTCAGGAGGTCTATGGTGGTGAAAGGCTGGTACACAAATAAGGGCTGCCCACCTTGGATCTGGCCTCTTGATCATAATAAATAGGCCCCCTAACCTCCCTCAGTGGCATCTGGAAAGCACCCCGGCATTCCCCTGAGGTGAAGTCAGACACGTATTCTGGCAGCTGCTTTCTGGGTGGGGTGTGGGGAGTCAGAACTGGTGGTTCAGGTGTTGCCTCCAATTGCTTGGGAGGCAAACTAGGCTTAGGGGTGCACTCCGATTGTGAGCCTCTATCAGTGGCTGGTGACGTGGGAGCAGGTGGCAATGGTGGGTAGATTGGAGAATAAGGTGGTGGGATTTCTGGTTCACTAGCCAGCACTGGCTTGTCAGCCAATTCATCAGACTCTGATGGGCACTTGGACTTAGCTGTTTTGAGGGCTGCCATAATTTTGCAATTGTCTTCCCAGCAAGCCTTTAGCCAAGAGGGCCGTGCAAGGACCACATCCTGCCAACAGTCGATGTAAGGGAATTGGTCTGAGTGACCTGGCTCTCCTGTTACAATCCTATATACTCTCCGAATGGTTTTCCTATCTAGGGATCCCTCCAGCGGCCACCCAACCTCAAAAGAGGGCCAATCTGCTTCACAGAGTGCATGGAGCTTTCTCCGAGACAGTTTGACACCATAACCATCTTCACAGAAACATTTGTCAAAGTTCTTAAGCATACAACCAAGGGGGGTATCCTTACTTTGGTTTCCACCCATTTCCTCCCCCTAGCAGACGACAAGCACACACAAATGGGGGAAATGAGGGATAGGGGATATGGGATTAAACAGCCGCTTCGTCCTCCTCCAGCCGTACTCCTCGCGGAGATATTTCAGACACCTCTTAGTAATTGGCAGGTTAGTACAAACCCCCAATCCGGACCAACCCTATTACGGGGTTGGGGCTGCCTTCAGCTGTATGAGGTCGCCACCGGCTTAGATCGGGACTCAACACTCACTTCGGCCCTTTGGTCAGGTCGGAACCCTTCCCCTGTCCGTCTCATTCATATGCAATCACACAGCACATTCTCCAACCCTCCACCCAAGTCCTAGGGGTCGATGGTTTCACCTGGAAGCAGCGTTTCCTTCACTGTCTTTTCAGCCCTTTCCTTCAGTCTGGAGGCTACTTGCAGACCCCGAGAAGTGATCAAGCTCCCCTTCTACCACCTACTGGCAGGTCTATGCAAAGGCCCTTGTTCCTACCCTTTCCGTTGGGCGGTGCTCCTTATGCCAGTTCCTTGCCTCTTGGGTCCCTGTTGTGCTTTCGTGGTCCGAGCCTCAGTGCGCCGGGAGGGGCCTCCCTCCTACGGATCAAGAGGTCCGTTGGGCACCAGGTGAGATTGCCTCTCTCGTCGCCCCGGGGATCGCACCCCGATGACAAAGGGGGTGGAACACACCGTCTCTGAACTCCCCCTTTTTCCCGGCCAGCGCACCAGAAATGTAGCGGGAAAAATAGAGAGACCGTGACACTAAGACTATTACAGGAAGTGGCACTTTATTACGCTGGCTAGCACAGTGGGCTCAATGGAACTTAATGCGTCCAGACTGAGCACCCCAGAACAGGTGACCTGGGGTCTTATACCCTTGTTTAGGTGAGGGAGGGGGTCGTATTGAGTGATTACATATTTCCTTTGGAATCTTAC
>NW_007254959.1:1103365-1115445 GCF_000164805.1 Carlito syrichta | reverse complement strand
ATGGTTTCTTTGACTTGGCAGAAGATTTTCAGTTTGATGAAGTCCCACTTGTCCATTTTATCTCTATGGCATGGGTACTTGGGGTTTTGATAAGGAATTCATTGTCAATTTCCAATTTCCATAAGGATGTAGCGTGCATTTTCTAAGATTATTATAGTTTTATGTTTTACGTTTAGGTCTTTGATTCATTTAGAGTTGATTTTTGTGTATGGTGATAGGTAGGGCTCTTGTTTTAATCTTCTGCATGTGGTCAGCCAGTTTTCCTAGCACTATTTACTGAATAAGTTCTCCTCTCCCCAGTGGTTGTTAGTGGAAGCTTTATTGAAGATGTGTTAGTTTGAGAAATTGAGGTTTTGCTTCCTGAATCTCTATCCTGTTCCATTAGTCTATATGCCTGTTCTTGTACCAATACCAGACTGTTTTAATTATTGTAGCCTTATAATACATTTTAAAGTCTGAAAGTGTGATACCTTCCACTTTGTTTCTGTTGCTGAGGATTGTTTTGGCCATTTGTGGTCATTTATGATTCCATATGAATTTCTGTATTGTTGTTTCCAGGTCTGAGAAGAATGTTGGTAATTTAATAGGTATTGCATTGAATCTGTAGATTGCCTTGAGTAGACTGGACATCTTAACAATGTTGATTCTTCTAATCCATGAGCACATGAAATACTTTTCCATTTGTTTGTGACATCTGTCATCTTTGATTTCTTCAAGCAATGTTTTGTAGTTTTCATTGTAAAGATCTTTCACTTCTCTGGTTAGGAAGATGCCAAGGTGTTTCTCTCTCTCTCTCTCTCTCTCTCTCTCTCTCTCTCTGACTATTGTGAATGGGATTGTGCTTTTTACTTAGTTCTCTGCTTGTTTGTTGTTGATGTACAAGAATGTAACTACCTTTTGTGTTGATTTTGTACCCGAGATTTTACCAAAGTCCTTTACCAGTGCAAGGAGGTTTTTGACAGATTCTGTTGGATTTTTGAAGTATAGAATCATATTGTCACAAAGAGGGATGGCTTGACTTCCTCTTTTCCTATTTGGATACCCCTGATTTCCTTCTCCAGTCTGATTGCTCTAACTAGGACTTCTAATACTATGTTGAACAAGAGGGGTGAAAGTGGGTGGCCTTGTCTTGTTCCAGTTTTCAGGGGAAATGCTTCCAAGTTTTGTCCACTTAGCAGTATGTTGGCTATGGGTTTATTGTAGATGGCATGTACTATTTTGAGGTATGTTTCCTCTATGCCTAGATGTTCAAGGGTTTTTATCAAGAAGGGATGCTAGATTTTATCAAAAACTTTTTCTGCATCCAATGATATAATCATGTGATTCCTATTTTTACATCTGTTGATGTATTTAATTACATTTATGGTCTTGCAGATGTTGAACCAGCCCTGCATCCCAGGGATGAAGCCTACTTGTTAATAGTAGATGATTTTTGAGGTGTGTCATTGGATCCAATTTGCTAGAATCTTGTTGAGTATGTTTGTGTCTGTATTCATCAGGGATATTGGCCTGTAACTCTTGTTCTTTGTTGGATCTTTACCTGGTTTGGGTATCAGTGTGATGTTAGCTTCATTAAATGATTTGGGGAGAGTTACATCTTTCTCAATTGCTTGAAATACTTTTAATAGGATTGGTATCATCTCTTCCTTGTATGTTTTGTAGAACTATGCTGGAAAGTCGTCTGGTCCAGGACTTTTGTGTGTATGGGTAGTTTTCTTATGACTGAGTCAATTTCCTGGGTTGTTAATGGTCTATTTAATGTCTCAATTTCTTCTTGTTTCAACCTTGGGAGATTGTGTGATGTCAACCTGCTGGGCTCCGGCAATCCTTCTGCCTCAGCCAGAACTACACCCAGCTAATTTTTTGATTTATTGTAGAGATGAGGTCTCATCATATTGCCCAGGTTGGTCCCTTTTACATTTCTGATTGTGTTTATTTGGGTTTTTTCTCTTTTTCTTGGTCAATTTAGCTAGGAGTGCATCAATCTTGTTTATCCTTACAAAGAACCAGCTTTTTGTTTTGTTGACTTTTTTCTATGGCATTTTTATCTTCTATGTCCTGTATTTAGGCTCATTACTTTGGTGAACTGGATTCTTTTGCTGAAGTGAGGATTTTGTTGGTCTTGTCTTTCTAGCTCCCTTAGGTGATTTGTTAGGCTGTTAACTTGTAATCTTTCCATTTTTTTGATGTGTGTTTGTAAAGAAATGAATTCCCCTCTCAGTACTATTTTTGTGTTAGCCCAGAAGGTTTGGTAAGATGTGTCTTTATTTTCATTTGTTTCCAGAAATTTTTAATTTCTGCTTTGACTTCTGTATTGAGTCAGGAGTTGTTCAGCATCATGCCGTTTAGTGTCCATGTCTTTGTCAGTTTGGGGGGAACTTTGTTGGTGTTGATATTTATTTTTATTCCACTGTGGTCTGAGAAGATGCATAGCAGTATTTCAATCTTATGGAATTTGTTTATGCTTGATATATGTCCGAGGATGTGGTTGATCTTGGAGTACATTCCATGTGTTGATGAGTAGAATTTATATTCCGTGGTTGTTGCGTTGAGTGTTCTGTAGGTATCTATTAAGTGGCCATTTTTGGAACTTCAGTTTCCTTTCCCAAGCACTGCTGCAGCTTCTAGCTGCCACTGCAGTAGGGAGCAGGCTCTGGTCTCCAGCCCTCCCCCCCTCTTAGGAGGACGATTGGGTGGACTGCTGTGGAAGAGGGTGAAGAGGGTGAATCAGACATGGACCCACCCAACTCGTCCACTGCTCTGCTGCCACTGTCAAGTCCTCCAATCAGCTCTGATGTGTCTGTGCTTGGTCCAGTGTGGGGGTGGAGTGTCTGTCTCTCCATGTCCACTGCTGAAGTTTCCTCTCTGGGTCAGCCATGGTCAATCCCAGAGGGGTGCGGAGATTGCCTCTGGGCCCTAGGTTGGAGGCTGAACAGAGGGGTTGGGGGGGGAGGGGAAGGTGCCAATGCAGCTCGCTTCCCAGTCCCAGGAGAGAAAATGGAGGGGAGGCAGTCAGTGTCTTCTCACATGGTGGGGCTCAGCTCCAGATTTCCACGCTGCTTCCTCTCCACAGTTCCCTCTGCCAGTGCCTGGCTTGTTGCCACGGGTGATGGCGTGTGCCAGGTGCTGAGAACAGCTGACCTCCGCTGCCTCCTCCTGAGAGACCCCCGAGAATGGCTGATGATCCTGAATGCCAGAGGGGGGCTCCAATCTCAGGGCAGTGGTGGGTTGGAGGGACCTCTGGAAGGGAGCCCTAGGCGCTTGATCCTGAGTCTCCCCTCAGACAAACTTTCAGGTACTCACTCACTCATGCAGACTGTCTTTATGGACACTTGTCCTTGCAGAGACTTTCACATTCCCACTGGTTCCAACGCCATCTTGCCTTGATGAAGGTTCTTTCACTGTGGACTGAAAAGTGACCTTCAAGTCTTGGCAGTACAAAATAATTAGGGAGCATTGAACCTACAATTATCTGATACCACTATGACAACTCCCTAGTAGTGGAACTCATCTTACACCTCTTACCCAAACTCCAACCTTAATTTCACCATAAAACCCTCTCAGGTGGCTGTTGCCAAGTGCCTTGTTCATATCAGTATCACTACTCTTTGCTTTTCAAATGTAAAATTTTTAGTTTAAATCATGAACAGAGTGATTTTGTTTCCCTTTAAAATGCCCCTGTTTTCTCTAGGTCTCTACCCTAACTCTAGTTCTTACAAAGATGACTCCAACATGGTCTGTTAACCTACCTACCATCTTTGGGTCTACTTACAAATTAATCTTTCCAGAACAGTTTTTGTTTTGCTCCCTCCAAAACAAAAAAACCAAAAAAACCCACATTATTTTACCTTTTTGATAATTTTAGTTCAACATATTTTGAACAAATGCATATTAATTGCCAAGCACTCTACAAAAATTTGGGATACTCTTATTTTCTATTGCTGCTGTAACAAATTACCACAAATTTAGTGGCTCAAGTTAAAACAACAAAACGCATGAAATCTATTGTTTTACAGTTCTGTAGGTCACAAGTGTGATGGGGTTTTATCAGACTAAAATCAAGGTGTTAGCAGGCTACATTGCTTTCTGGAATCCCAAGGGAGAAATATTTCCTGCGCTTTCTGTTTGTGGGCAGCATTCGGTTCCTTGCATTTGTAGGACTAAGGTCCTCATTTTTCTGGGGGATGTAACTGAGGGGTCTTCTCAACTCCTCAAGGATGAGGCACTTTTAGACTGTGGCCTCTTCCCCATCTTCAAAGGCAGCAATGGATGTCAAGTCCTTCTCTCATGCCATCTCTCTGATCTGCTTTTCCGCATTCCTCGTTCACTGTTATGGGCTCACATGATTAGACTGGACCCTCTGGGATAATCCAGGCTATCTCCCCATCTCAAGGTTCTTAGCCTTAATTACACCTACAAAGTCTCCTGCTACTAAACTGACAGAGTAGTTACAGATTTTGGGGGTTAGGACTAGCATATCTTTGAAGGGCTATAATTCTGCCTCCCACGGACACATAGGTGAAGAGAATCTAAGCCTATCTCTGAGGCTTAATCAATGCAACCAGAAACAGATTGCAAACAAGTAACCATAGACTACTAAGGCATCAATTACATTGTATCAGGAAGTGTTAAGGATAGAAAAACGAGAAAGAATGTTTGGAAAGCCCAGGAAAGATTTTGCAAGGTCTAAATGAGTGGGAACGAGGAATGGGGGTTATCCTAATAGCAAGAAATCGCAAAAAAAAGTCCAGAGGACTTTAAAGTGTTTGATAAGCCAGGCTCGGTGGCTCAGCCTGTAATCCTGTGCCTTTGGGAGGCTGAGGTGAGTGGATTGCCTGAGCCTGTGGGCTCGAGACCTGCCTGGGCAGCAAGACCTCATCTCTACAATAAATCAAAAAATCACCCAGGTGTGGTAACGCATGCCTGTAATTCCGGCTACTTGGAAGGCTGAGGCGGAAGGATCGCTGGAGCCCAGTGGGTCGAGGCTGCAGTGGGCCACTGCACTCCAGTCTGGGCGACAGAGTGAGACTCCAACCCAAAAAAAAAAAAAAAAAAAAAGTGTTTGACAAATTGGGTAGTGATTCCCTGTGACTAATGGAAGTGAGAGGGTGGGATGGGGATATCACAAGAGATTAGGAAAGATGTGAAACATCTCATCTCGGGGTTCTGTCTTCAGCAGGAATGACAAGCAGAATCTTACTTTGGAAAAATTACTCTTGCAACATTATGGAGGGTAATCTGAAAGGAGAAAGACTGGAGAAAAAGAGACAAATTAAATACCTTGCTAAAATGTAAAAGAAAGAACGTAGGGAATGCAGGGATGAGTAGATAGAGAACAATTTAATTGGATGAAGAAAGCTAGACAATGCATGGAGGAGGCGGGACAAAGGAAAGTGAAAAGCCGGAAGTGACATGTGCACCTACAGCACCAGGGCAGCAGTCCCCAACCTTTTTGGCATCAGGGACTGGTTTAGCTCAAGGTGTTACTTTCCACAGACTTGGGGTGGGAGTGTGGAGAATGGTTTGATGATTCAAGTCCATTATATTCATCGTGCACTTCATTTCTAAATCCCTTGCATGCACAGTTCACAATAATGTTCACACTTCTGGGAATCTAACGCCCTCAGCTGATCTGACAGGAGATGGAACTCTAGGGGCAATGTGAAAGATGGGGAGCGGCTGTGAATACAGATGAAGCGTGACCCACCCACTGTTCACCTCCTGCTGTGCAAACCGGTTCCTAACTATCGGGGCCAGGGGGTTGGGGTCCTTTAGCCCAGGCAATGGGAACTGCAGGCAGGAGAACCAGTAACGCTGAAGAGGGTCTGGAGGACTGAGTGGGTCAGTGGTGGACACAGAAATTCAGTGGAGACATGTGGGGTTCACTTTAGGAGTTATCTAGACTTCCCACCAAATTAGTACTTAGTTACACATGTTAGTTCCACAAAAATGAGTTAGGAGAGCTTCATGGGAAAGGAACTGAGTAGCACTTATGTTGAAAGAACTGAGGACACAATTATCTTCCATTTAACCTTGCTGTTTTCTATGTTGAAATATTTTTTGATAAATGTAGTGCAGCTTTTACTAGCTAAGTATTTTTTCTTAAATTGCCAAATGTTTGCTAGATTAAGACATGCTTAACTTTTTCTAATGAGATTGTAAGCACCTAGAGAGCTAGGATACCCATTCTTTCAAATTTCCTCTCCACACCCAGCATCTCCACACCTTTTGTGGCTCATTATGTAGCAAGAAGAAACATAATTATTCTATACAAAGAAATAGTCTTGGGATGGATTGGATGGAAAGTATCCATCTTCATTACTGGCATTCATATCATCTGCCACCCTTATTTGCCAGTGTTATGCAATTCAGGGTAAATTGATGAAGCAGCACAGTTTCAGACAGTTTATTTCTTCAAACTTGACCAGTCACCCGGGGCACTGTGCACTAGAAATGTGCCTGGTGCAAGGGAGGAACTGGATTTGTAATTTTAATTAACATTTAGTTATTGGGAAACACTTAACTATGTTATGAATAACTTAGATATGTAAATCTACTTCTTCAACTCCAAGTGGTATGAAATCTCTATACATACTAAATATTTCTAGTAAAAATATTTCAAAATTGAGATGTCTTCTAAATGTAAACTACACAGTGGATTTTAAGGACATTCTAAAAATGGTTATGATACCACAATAATTTAAAAAAATAACATGTAGCCAAAGCAATATTTTGGCTATACTAGCTAAACAACATACTAATTAAAATTAAATTTAATTGTAAAAGATTATGGCTACTAAGAAACTCTCCATTTATATTTCTATTAAGATGACCCCGAGCCAGACAAGTATAGTAGGATTAAGTAAGAGAAAGATTTCCTTTTCTTATGAGAAATAATTCTTCTGATCTTTTTTCTAAGAATATTTACTTTAAATCTTCTTATTTTTGTATGTTCATATACAACAGGGCCAAAAAACCCCAAATCAACAACAAAAACACCCCAGAATTATTTTTTGGAGGGCGGGCCCCTTGTAGTACACAGGTTTCCCCACTAGGTAAGTGTTCTAGGAACCCATCAGCATCAGTGTACCTACCATTGTTGTGAGACACGCATTAGGCCTCACTGAAAATTTTTTTTGGGGGGTTCTTTTAATACATTTGTCCATTTCATCATGAGTGATTTACATAAACAATCTGCCCACATTGCACTGAGCCTTCAGCAGTTTTCAACCAAAAATGACATTACCCCTGTGTCCCATCCTCCCTATTCCTATTTACCTGATCTCACCCCAAGTGACTCCCCCCCTCCACCCAGATGAAAAAATGTCCTCAAAGAGAAACGTTTTGCTAATGTGGAAGAGGTGAAACAAAAAATGACAGAAGCACTAAAAGGCATCAACACTGAGTTAAAAAACTGTTCTAAGCAGTAGAAAAAGCATCTTGATAGGTGCAGTACATCAGACAGAGTACTTTGGAGGTGACTGAAGTTTAAAGATGTAAGAATAAACATACAATTTTTAATAAATAAACTCTGGACTTCTGGGGGTTCTTCCTTGTATAAATTTGTCTAACTACAAAATCACTGCTAACAACTGTGTAAGCCAGTTGGCTTTAGACAGCTCCTGGAGTTTTTTAAGGATTATTTCTTGGCAGCTCTTGAACAAAATTAAAAATATTAATTGAAATGTTAATCAAATCAGTCATACTAGTATGTTGGTTACATAAACACCCTGTCTCCACCAAAGATTAAACAGATGCATTATACCCTACCTAGAAGGCCCATTTATTCTGTAATCATCTTCACCTTTCGAGGTTCTAGGTAATAGGGCAGTACTTCAAATACTATGTAAATTAAAGTTTTATTCCAATTTATGAAATGTTTCTGCACTTCTAGGATGCTAAAAAATCTAAAGTATTTCAGAGCAAAACTAATTTCGCATGTGGTACACAAGGGGAAAAGGTTAGTTCTACCTCTACACAGAGATAAGTAAATATCTCTAAGTGTGCTTAGGTACAAAAATATGTGCTTAAAAGTAGACATTTGTCAATAATACCATTAAATGGAGTGGCAACATGTAATATACCTGGGAAAAATTGCTGTTAGGACACATTATAGCTCATCATCATAGCTCAACAGATACATTTTTCAAATAGGAAATGAACATATAAATCAGTCATATTTAATAAGACCTGAATGTGCTCACGTGGTAATCATTATCATGGTGAAATCACCACAGATTAAGCATTAGATAGGGAATTGATAATGTTGAAGACATTGATTCTTACTTTAAAAATATGAGATTGTGTTGGGTGCAGTGGCTTACCACCTGTAATCCCAGCACTTTAGAAGGCTTGGGAGAGAGGATTGCCTGAGCCCAGAGTTTCAAGACCAGCCTGGACAATTTGGTGAGACCACATCTCTACAATAAATTTTTAAAAATTATCTGAACATGGTGGCACATGCCTGTAGTTCCTGCTACTTGGAAGGCTGTGGAAGATCACTTGAGCCCAGCAGGCTGAGGCAGCGGTAGCTGAGATCATGCCGCTGCACTCCAGCCTGGGCCACAGAGTGAGACTCTGACTTAAGAAAAATAAAATTAAAAATATGAAATTGTGTTGATGTCTGTAAAACTGAACTTCCTTTTCATTTCTAGAAATAACTCCACACAGTCCTCCTTACCCTATCAACGTTGGAAGAAATACCTAGAGCAATTATGTCTGGAATGTGTAAGCAACATTACATTACAGCCCTACAGGAATATTGAGCATACCCATAAAATGGAATTCATTCTGTGTTAACCTTTTTAAATACATGTGCTAGCCGGGCTCGGTGGCTCAGCCTGTAATCCCACGCCTTTGGGAGGCTGAGGTGAGTGGATTGCCTGAGCCCGCGGGTTCGAGACCCGCCTGGGCAGCGAGAGCTCATCTCTACAATAAATCAAAAAAATCAGCCAGGCATGGTAGCACATGCCTGTAATTCCGGCTACGTGGAAGGCTGAGGCGGAACGATCGCCGGAGCCCAGCAGGTCGAGGCTGCGGTGGCCGGGAGCGGCCACTGCACTTCAGTCTGGGTGACAGAGTGAGAATCCAACTCAAAAAAATAAATAAATAAAAAATAAAATAAAATAAATAAATAAAAATAAATAAATAAATAAATAAATACATGTGTTTAATCTAAACTGTGTTAAGAACAAAACCAGATTGTGCAATTAAAGAATAAGTTCTCAAGTAGATCATAAATATTCCTAGGAGGACATTTCCAGTATTATTACAGAAGCAAACTCAATGCTTCAGGAACATGTCTGAGGAGCAAAGTGAGGTGAGAGCAACTCTGAACATCTATGACCGTATTGGTCAAAATGATCTTAAATATGGTCATTGCCCTGAATCATATTTCATAAACTAAAATCATATTTCAATTATTTTGTTGTACCTACAATCCAAAAGGCATATTGCAATAAAATCTGGAAAGAAGCAGGATGGACAAGGTTTTAGTTCTAATTTGTTACTATGCTTACCAATTGCTAAATATTTTGAAACTACCTCTGCCCAGGAGTTTATTTACTACATTGATTAAAAAAAAAAAAAAAAAGTTGGCGTTCAGAAATTATTTCTTGAGGAGGAAATTTACTAGAAAACATTTTGCCTTAAAATTACTTAAAATGTGATCCAGTTCAATGCAAATTATAGAAGTTATGCAAAAATTATGGAACAAAGGATCACTCAATTCTAAGTAAAGTTCAAAAGTACATTTATTTAAAATGTGGGCAAGATCTCAATATAAAAGAAAACAGTATAAGAAATAAAAATAATCAAAGTACAAAACATTTCAAATTTTTAACATCCGTAATTTAGAGATAGCAAGGTCTTTATTTACACCACTTTATTTGTAGCTGAAGTCCCATAACAGTTTTGTGAAAACATTTAAAAACCTGGCAAATGAATCAGAAAACCTAATGTGGGCTCTTAAAGTCATATAATACACAACATAATTTATGTTTCCTCAGAATAAAATTGCACATCTTAATAAGATGCAGTATATTTATTATATTTGTTTTCCTGCTTTTAAGTCTTATCCCCCAAGAAAGCAACTGGAAAACACAAGCATCTGAAGGAAGCCCTGGTGCTTCATCACTGCCAGACAGCCGGCCTTGGGCCCCAGGACTCCAGTCACACAGCAGCCTCGACTCTGTCAGTTAAATTTATATGTGGGCCTGTTGAGGAAAACAACTTGCAAACACAAGGCAAAAGAAAAACGTTAAACAAAGGGTTCCACTATTAACCAGTTCCAGATACACCATTACAAGAATGCCACCGCATTTTTCTCACCATCTAAACCAGTGAGCCCGATGCACAGGGCTCACTCAGCCTAGGGACCCCACATCAGTGTTTGTCAAAGCTACCCAGTTGGTTCTACCATGAGACCAAAGCTGAGGCCCAGTAATGAGTGAAATTTCCTTTACATTAACCTGAACAATGGACAGGCTTGAAGGGTTGATATCCCTAAAGACCCACCACAAATAACTGATTTCTACCAACATCTTCAAAGGCACCCGCTGACCTCTGCAATTCTAAAACATCTGCTTTGGGCAAAATTAATTAGTCTACAGATATAAGGAAAAGTCTCTGAGATAATACTTACAAATTACCCATATACAAGTGGGACCCCCCAAAACAGGAATTATCTTTTGGAGGGCAGGCCCTTGTAGTCCAGGCTTCCCCTGCTAGGTTAAGTGTTCTGAGAACCTATCAGCAACAGTGTAACCAGCTAGCACTGTTGTGGGAGGCTGCATCTGGCTTCAGCAAATTTTTTTTGGAGATTCATTCTTTCTTTTGAATTGGGGTCTCACTCTGTTGCCCAGGCTGGAGAGCAGTGACACACTCACAGTCACCCCAGCGTTGACCTGCTGGGCTCTAGTGATGCTTCCACCTCAGCCTTCCAAGTAGCCAGAACTACAGGTGCCTGCTACCACGCCTGGCTAATTTTTTATGAGGTCTTGCCAAGTTGCTGGGCCTCATCTCGAACTCGTGGGCTCAGGCAATCCATTTGCCTCAGCCTCCCAAAGTGCTGGGATTACAGGCTGAGCCTGGTCTGGAGGTTCTTTCAATGTGATTGCCCATTTCATGATGGGTGATTTACGAACTCACCTGCCCACACCACACTGTGTTCAGCAGTTTTTAACCAGAAACGGAATGACCTCTCTACCACACTTCCCCTATTCACCTGATCTCACTCATCCCAGTGACTGTTTTTTGTTTTCCCAGATGAAAAAAAGTCCTCAAAGGGGGAAAAAAAAACCAAAACGGCAGAAGAACTAAAAGGTATCAAAATCGATGAGTTCAGAAACTGTTCTGAGCAGTAGAAAAAACATCTTGGTAAGTGTATTGCATCAAATGGGGATAATTTTGAAGGTTACTGAAGTAAACATGCAAAAATAAATGGATAATTTTTAAAGTAAATTCTGGCTTTTTTTTGGAGTTCCTTTTTATAACTTTTAAAACAATTCTTCCTCATAGGCTTTCAAAAATATAAATACTAATGGTAGAAAAAATTCTGGAAAAATCGCACAAGTACATACCGTATAAAACCCGAAAATGCTTATAGCATATCTACAAAAACTAAACAGGTCTTTTATCATTTCTATCAGTAACTTGTGCAATGATTCCCTAATAGATGGAGATATGGAATGTACCAAGCTCTGATATGCATGGTTAAGGGGGTTTCTGCACCAAGCATTCCAACTAGGTAGAATTCATGTGTGGCTAAACATGACAGTTGCTTCTGGAACTAAGGCAAATTTCACCTTTTTTTTTTTTTTTCCCCCGAGTTGGAGTCTCACTCTGTCACCCAGACTGGAGTGCAGTGGCCGCTCCCGGCCACCACAGCCCTGACTTGCTGGGCTCCAGCGATCCTTCCGCCTCAGCTTTCCAAGTAGCTGGAACTACAGGCGCATGCTCCCACGCTCGGCTAATTTTTGATTTATTGTAGAGATGAGGTCTTGCCAAGTTGCCCAGGAAGTTCTCGAACCCAGGGGCTCAGGCAATCCACTCACCTCGGCCTCCCAAAGCGCTGGGATTAC
>NW_007254959.1:1095778-1103345 GCF_000164805.1 Carlito syrichta | reverse complement strand
CACCTCAGCCTCCCAAAGGCACGGGATTACAGGCTGAGCCACCGAGCCCGGCTCAAATTTCACCTTTTAAAAGTGTGTTTCTCCCAGTGATATTGGGGTCACCTGCCTAATATTATAAATTCTTTAAGATTAAGAGTAAAGTAGGCCGGACTTGGTGGCTCAGCCTGTAATCCCAGCACTTTGAGAGGCCGAGGTGAGTGGATTGCCTGAGCCTACAGGTTCAAGACTAGCCCAGACAACCTGGTGAGACCTCGTCTCTACAATAAATTAAAAAATTACCCAGGCATGGTCACGTGTGCCTGTAGTTCGTTACTAGAAAGGCTGAGGCAGACAGATCGCCAGAGCCCAGCAGCCCAGGCTGGGGTGGCCATGAGCGTGCCACTGCACTCCAGCCTGGGCGACAGAGTGAGACTCCAACTCAAAAAAAAAGAGTAAAGTGATAAATGTAATTAACTGGATGAAATAGGCACATATGGAGAGAAAAAAACTCACCCAGGATGGATGTCTTTCTGACCTCTATGACTTACTTAAGCACTTTTCTCCAAAACAAATTCCCTTGCATAAGAAAAGATCCAGCTAAGGCTGATATTAATCAGAGGCTGTAGATACTCCTGCCTCCTGCTCTCCAGCATACTTGCACCAGCCACAAGGAGAAGTTCCAAGAAGCATCACATGTGAGTAAGCCCCTTTTCAGTGGGAAACTGAAGTTGAAACATGTTTTTTGTAAGGATTTGTGAGGCACATATGCTTCACTGTTGGGCTGTTCATACATAAGGTAACTCAGATTTTTAAATAAGGACTATAAATAAGATAACAAGCTTTTTTTTCTTGATTGCCTGAAATATAAAAAAGCTTACGTGTGTCAAAACGCATTATCTAAAGATCTTTGCATTTTACCTAACATGTTAATAATTTATTCATTTCAATGCCTCTATTAAGCTGTGTTTTTATGTCCCATTTCAAAGTTCCTGAGTACAAAGACTATACACAAAGTAAATTTCAGTTAGAAAATTACAAACTCAAAATTGAGCTGACAATAATAAATACATAGAAGATATTTATTTTACATTTTATCTAATTGCCAAATACTTAAATACCTACAAACTACACAGTGCAGATCCTTTCTAATTAATGTCACTTATTGACACTGAACTCTAAGTAAGTTTAGGGAATGTTTTTACTTGAAACCCAAATGAATATCCTGAGAAGAATGAATAAATCATAACAACAAAGAAAGGAAAATGGTTTGCAAAAACTGTAAAGATCCTGTTTTATCAACTTGTAAATCCATTTTCATATTCAACCCACCATATTCAATCCACCTTTTTTCTCTTTCAAAAAGGATATGATTCATAGTCCAGCGTTTGTGTAAGCACTCCAGTTAGAACAAACTCTGCATTATGAACATCTAAATAGAATGAAAACAAAGACCGTTAAAATAAATAAATGTATTGCTGAGTGTGCTTAGATATATATGCTAACAAAAAACAAGAGTGGTAAATCGTACCTATTCCTCTGGCAAAATATTCTCGACATAAATGAAGGTCATTTTCACAGGATATTAGAATTATTTCTGACAAACTCTAAGGAAAAGATAAGGAGTTTATCATCAGTGATGGAACATGGAATCCTTCACATGACAATAACAGCCTCAGCTGACTTCACGCTACTACCTTATTCTGCTTATGCTCCATGAGCTTCCGGAAAGATGGCTGTTTAGATAACACTTTTCCTCCTGCACATTCCACAATTGCCTTCATAGTTGAGAGACTTGGGCAGATTCCAGGTGTGATATAAAAATATTTTGCCTAGAAACAAAATGAAAAAATACATATGTTCTTAAAATGTTTTTAATTTTTAGAGTGTATAATTTTGCTTAAATACTGCCAAGATTTTTGACAAAATGTCTAATTTTGTGAAATTATAAAAATAATATTCCCCCACTGGTATGCAATCTGAAATGAGCCTAGAGGAATCCTGTTATATAAATCTGGAAATAAGCATTTTTATCACATGTTAAGTATATACCACCCTGTGTTGATTAAATGCAACCAGAGCTTAAGTTCCTAAAAAAAAAGTACGCTGTGAATATGCGAGAATATTATAAACATTTTTCACAATTTTATCTAATTTTTTTTAAAATTCAGAGTCTCACTCTGTTGCCCAGGCTGGCATGCAGTGGCATGCTCATGGTCACTGCAGCCTCAACCTGCTGGGCTCAGGCAATAATTCCGCTTCAGCCTTCCAAGTAACTGAAACTAAAGGCATGTGTCACCATGCCCAGCTAGTGTTTTGATGTATTGTAGAGGTCTTGCCATGCTGCCCAGGCTGGTCTCGAACCCGTGGGATCAGGCAATCATCTCGTCTCTGCCTCCTAAAGTGCTGGGATTACAGGCATGAGACACCGGGCCCAGCTCAATTTGATCTAATTTTAAGTCAGCATTATGTTGTTTTTTTTTTTTGAGTTGGAGTCTCATTCCGTTGCCCAGGCTGGAGTGCAGTGGCATGCTCACGCCACCCCAGTGTCGACCTGCTCTTCCACCTCAGCCTTTCAAGTAGCTGGAACTACAGGCATGTGCTACCACACCCGACTAATTTTTTGATATTTTTTTTTATTGTAGAGATGAGGTCTTGCCAATTTGCCCAGGCTGTTCTCGAACCCGTGGGCTCAGGCAATCCCCTCATTTCAGCCTCCCAAAGAGCTGGGATTACAGGCTTGAGCTACCGCGCCCAGCCCAGCATTATGTTTAACCTCATTTATCTGTCAAGCAACAGATCAACATACCACAGTTCTGGCTTGTATTCCTTTTCTTTATTTTCTCTATATTATTTGAACTACTTAGAACAGAAAATTATACTGATGCTTAAAATCTAATTATCTAACAAGCTTGCGCCCGAGTATACTACAAAATACTGCTCTGTTTTAAAGTGCCCATAAAAAAAGCAAACATTTAGAACAATCAGACTACTTTAGGTAAAATATATCTTAACTCAGTATTGCAAATCATTTTTAATTTTGAAGTTGGCTCCTTAACAAGTTTAAAGAACAGAGATTTTCTTTACCGATTTACTTTGCTGTTTGATACAAAAACATTTTCCCTAAATGTTCTAAGTATCTCACCAAACAAGTATTTAAAAATCTTTTGTTCTGAATTATTTATGCATATTTTCAATTAATATTTTCCCAAGTATCTTCTGAATACATGTTTCATGAGAATAGTACAAAGTAAGCAATGTCCTCCAAAGACTTATTAAAGCAGAAGAATGAACTTACATGTCTCTTAACCAGTTAAATTATTCATAAGCATACTCTTTGACACCTTATCTCACGTATTTATTTAACAATTTAAAAAGTTATAGTAAAGAAAAGTTATCTAGAGGCCTAAGTTATCTAGACCTCCAGTGGCAACATTTGAGGAGGAGGAGCCAGGGAGTGGGAAGCAGATGAGCCCAGGTCCCCTGAGGTGCACTTCCCACCAAGTCACCTATTCATTCCCTCAAGGGGACCGTGTGTTACATCTACCTGGACTAAATTAATTTTGCTTAAAGTGTACCTTAAAGAGTGGAGAAACGTGTGCCCGTTTTAAGGACTCTTCCAAACTGAAAGAGAAAAGTACTTCAGCCTCAGCATCTCGGAGAATGTAGTTCTGCTCATCTGGAAAACAGAGCAGCACACACACTGAAAGTGTGGACCCAAGAGGGGTGGCAGGTGCAACCCACTCCCAGAACTCTCCCCCTCATTCAGGTACATATGATTCATGGCTACGTTCACTTGTATAACCTTTGGAAATTCAAATTTCACCACTGTATTTCATTACTTCCCCCTAAAATCAGCCAGAACAAAAAACAACACACAAGTAGGTATTCTTTCTCCTAAATCAGTGGTAATTAACCTTTCTTAGGTCATAAGCGTTTTTGAAAAAAATTTACTGAAAGTCACGGGTCCTCTTCTCATAGCTGCCCCTTCCCTCCTTACTCCTCAATTATAGTCTCACACATTTTTTAATAGATTTCACAAACTCTCCAGGTCCACAGATCCCAGGTTAAAAACTCTAGTGCTAAAATGACAAGCTTTAAATAATCATCACATCCAAGTATATATAAAAAAGGATCAACTTCAGTTGAGACACATTAGAATCATTTTGCTGCTAACCAATTAGGTGAATTTACCAAATTTTACAGACTCAGCAAAAATACATTTTTTAGTATATAAAAGTGTACAGCAATTTATAAAAGATAGTTTTACCCAGTTTTGAAGACCTTTTTTTCCGTTTTCTTTATTTAGATACAATGCCTCGCTCTGTTGCCCAGGCTGAAGTGCAGTGACACCAACTATAGCTCACTATTATCTCCAACTCCAGGGCTCAAGCAATCCTCCTGCCTCAGCCTCCTGAGCAGCAAGGAGTGAGGCAAGAATCACCACACTGGGCTAATTTTTTTTTTTTTTTCCAATAGAGACAGGGTCTCACTATGTTGCCCAGGCTGGTCATGAACAACTTTTAAAAACTTCTGAGAAATTTTAATTGACTACTTTTGAGAGTTTTTATAACATTTAAAGAAATATCCAACTTAACAAAAGTTAAAGATCACAAAATGTTTTAATCTTCCTACAAATGTCTCATATTCAGAAAAAAATATGCATTCTCCATTTCATAACAACCAAATAGCACAATACAGACAGTTCAAATCCAATAGTACACACATCAAAAGCAGAAAACAAAGAAGAGTCTAGATTTGGGATCAGCACACTAGGGATGATCACATATTTTAGGATTTGTGGGTCTTGTGTTATTTCTGATACATATCTTTCTTTTGTACACAATGTTTTCAAATTGTAATAACCATTCTTAGGTTATAGATCATAGTTTGCTGAAATTTGTTTACAGTTGCTAGAAATACAAAATCGATCCATGAGTAAACCAGCAGATAAATGCAGCTGCTACACTTTTTAGCTGAAAGAAAGAATCTCTAAAAATTGAAGAAGCAAAAAAATAATGAATTTTTAAAAATGAACAAAAAAAAGTACTGTCATACATGAAACAGTATATTTAAAATGTTAATTTCCAGAGCAAAAATCAAGGCCGACATGCCTTCTGAAAAACTGGTAAGAGATTGCCAAGCAGTAGTTACTATTTTATGATAGAGAAAATAAAGTTAAAAAATAAGGACAGGCCCAGAGGCTCATACCTGTAATCCCAACACTTTGGGAGATGGGGGCAAGAGGATTGTTTGAGCCTAGGGGTTCGAGATCAGCCTGGGCTGCTTGGCGAGACCTCATCTTTACAATAAGTAAAAAAATTAGCTGGGCATGGTGGCATACGCCTCTAGTCCCAGCTACTCGAAGGCTGAGATGGAAGGATTGCCTGAGCTCACCAGTCTGAGGACGTGGTGGCCATGAGCATGCCACTGCACTCCAGCCTGGGCAACAGAGTGAGACTATGACTCAAAAAATAAATAAAAGAAAGTAGCCAAAGCAATCTTATTTCAGATGAGATATTGACTTTTTTTTAAAGAAGCAACTGGGTTATGATAACTTGGTAGTAATAATGTAGAAAAATTCAACTTGAAAGTTTTTTTTTTTTTTTTTTTTTTTTGAGTTGGAGTCTCACTCTGTCATCCAGACTGGAGTGCAGTGGCCGCTCCCGGCCACCACAACCTCGACCTGCTGGGCTCCGGCGATCCCGCCTCAGCCTTCCGAGTAGCCGGAAATTACAGGCATGCGCTACCACGCCCGGCTGATTTTTTGATTTATTGTAGAGATGAGGTCTCGCCAAGTTGCCCAGGTGGGTCTTGAACCCGCGGACTCAGGCAATCCACTCACCTCAGCCTCCCAAAGGCA
Source organism: Carlito syrichta (assembly GCF_000164805.1). Taxonomy (NCBI): domain Eukaryota; kingdom Metazoa; phylum Chordata; class Mammalia; order Primates; family Tarsiidae; genus Carlito; species Carlito syrichta. Next base: position 1,097,506 of record NW_007254959.1, on the reverse strand, counting down.
CGGGATTACAGGCTGAGCCACCGAGCCCGGCTTCAACCTGAAAGTTAAACGTTTCACAGAAGCACAAAAGAAATGAATGTCCCCTAAAGTGATTATCTATAATATTGATGTCTCAAACTTCACATAAACATAAATAAAAACTCCAAAAATATGTACCCTGCAAAAATAATCAAAAGGCAAATTGGTTTTTAAAATACTTAAAATGTTAAAAGATGGGTAAAAGAAAGAAATTAGAAGGCAAAATTTCAGGTGCCAGTTGGTAGAATTAATAAACTATAGTTAATAATCTTCCTGAGTTGGACTCAGTGGCTCAGCCTGTAATCCCGCACTTTGGGAGGTTGAGGTGAGTGGATTGCCTGAGCCCATGGGTTCGAGACCCGCCTGGGCAACTTGATGAGACCTCAACTCTACAATAAATCAAAATGAGCCAGGCATGGTAGCGCGCACCTGTAGTTCCAGCTACTTGGAAGGCTGAGGCGAAGGATCGCCGGAGCCCAGCAGGTCGAGGCTGAGGTGGCCGGGAGCGGCCACTGCACTCCAGTCTGGGCAACAGAGTGAGACTCCAACTCAAAAAAATTAAAATTAAAATAAAAAAAAATCTTCTTGAGAAACTTCAAGAAAAATCTGAAACTATAAACTTTTGTCAAAACAAAATATATTTAAATATGCACTAAAAATAAGTAATTAGTAACTATCAAGAAACGGATTCTCAAGTTTATTATGGAAAGGCAAAAGACCCAGAATAGCCAACTCAATATTGAAAGAAAAAAAAAGTTAGAGGACTGACACTACTCAAGACATACTAGAAAGCTACATTATTCAAGACAGTGTGGTACTGGTGAAATAATACACAAATAAATCAATAAAACAGAGAGGCCAGAAACAGACCCACATGAAGATAATCAACTGATCTCTGACAAAAGAGCAAAGGCAATACAGAATACAGTGGAGAAAAGACAGTCTTTCCAACAAATGATGCTGGAAAAACTGGACATCTACATATAAAAATTGAATCTGGACATATGCCTAATACTCTACAAAAATTAACTCAAAATGGATCATAGACCTAAATGTAAAATGCAAAACTATGAAACTTCTAATGGTAACACAGGAGAAAATCTAGGTGACCTTGAATTTGGCAATGACTGTTAGATGTGACACCAAAGACACACTGCATGAAATAAGCTGGACTTCATTAAAATTAAAAATTTCTACTCTGCAAAAAGCGATGTCAAGAGAATGAGAAGAAATGCCACAGACTGGAAGAAAATGTTTGCAAAAGCCATATTTAACCCTTTGCACTCAGATGTCCCTTCTGAGGGGACACTGTAAATCAAGCAAACCACTCCAATGTCCCCTCTCAGGGGACATAGAGATTGTTGGTGATTATACAGGACAAACTTATGCCAGCACAATTTTTAAAAAAATGTATGTTTTCTTGAAGTTTTTCATTCAAATTGTATGAAAAAACAAAGAGATGGTTGCATATTGAGATATACTGAGCTGACATTATGTAGAAAGAGAATGTGTGAAGTACTTTCACAGTGGTGCCAACGATGCTTCTTAGTAACAGAAGGTAGTGATAAAGAGTATTTGTATAAGAAAGGCAGCTGTGGGTATACCCTTTGTATCATATGGCATAACTCAAAAAGATTGATTAGAAAGTTACTGTAGAGCCGGGCTCGGTGGCTCAGCCTGTAATCCCGCGCCTTTGGGAGGCTGAGGTGA
>NW_007254959.1:1069402-1095557 GCF_000164805.1 Carlito syrichta | reverse complement strand
CTCAAAAAAAAAAAAAAAGAAAAAAAGAAAGTTACTGTAGCCGTAAAAGAAAGACTTTCAAAGTTGAAGGCAGATCATATTGAAGTACTGAGCAGCATAGATCCACAGATATCCACAGATATCTATCTGTACTAAGTCAGAAAAGTAAAATTAGAAAATTTAATAAATTTCATTTCATGATTTCATAATTTACATTTAGAAAATTTTTTTGCATTTATTTAGTTTGCAGAACAATGGCAAAATGAAAAGACAAAGTGAGAGTTATAAGAGCAATGAAGGTGAGTTAGATTTAGACTTTTAAACAAATATATTTTAGTGTTAATATTCTAGGAAAAATAAACACTGATGTGGAAGAAAATGATGGTAGCGATAGCAATATCATCCCACCAAGAAGAAAAAAGGCAAATGTAAAAAAAGTAAGAGTGATGAAAATGTTAGTAGTTTTGAAAAAGTAGAAGACAACATATCGTCAAGTGAAGAATGGGAGGGAAAAATGTTACAGAAAAAGATGATCCTCCAGTGAGAATAAATTTTGTTATACATCCTCAAATGACAGGACCACAAATAGCAAGTAATACAAGAAAACCGATTGACTATTTTCCTCTGTATTTTATAAATGAATTGGGGGATAGTGTAATAAATCATTACATGGATAAAAAAATAAGAAAAAACAGCTACCACACAAATTGATTTGGCTTAAGTGGCATGATGTTGACCAATAGGAATTTTCAGCTTTTCTTGCAGTTATCCTAAAAAACGGGACTAATTCAAGTACCAAATTTGCAAGAGTACTGACCAACTGCTTTCAACAAAAAAATACTCTTCCTTTTGGAAATATTCCATAGGGAAAAGTTTATGCAAATATTCTGGAAACTTCATTTGAAAACACCTACATCGAGTGATGAGATCAGAACTTGTATTTAAAAGGCCATTAATTATTTGAAATATATCAATTCAAAAGTTTCATAGTAGTTCATACCAGATCAGCTAATTTATGTTGACAAATTTGTTGTTCAATTTAAAGGGCAAATATCACTTATAATATAAACTCTAAATAAGCCAACCAAATGGGGTATACGTGTTTATGTGCTAACTAATTCAAAAACGGTATCTTTTTTCGGTAGTTCCCTACTATGGCAACATTACATCTGAAAACATCATTTGACCTAATTTTCCTGTAATTTTTATATATTACATTTATATAAAAAGTTATTGGAAAAAGTTCCCAATGCAGCAGGATACCACACGTTTACTAACAGATATTATACTAGTATTGTCCTAGAAAAAGAGCCACTAAAGATAAAATGTCATCTTACTGGTACAAAGTCAATCAAAAAGGAATACCAGCACAAATCAAAAAGTCAAGGTTTTTAACAACAACAACAAACAAAAAAAAACAGTAGCATATAGGAAAAATAATCTTACGCTTCTTGAGTGTAAGGACAAAAGGACTGTTACAATTCTCAGCACTTGGAATCATACATGAATGAAATCTACCACAAGAACATTACATGGAGAAAATATTATATCAAAAAGCCTGAAATGACTCTATAAATTATATCACAACTATGAGCAGTGTGGATCACGTGGATCAATATGCTTCTACATAATGCTTTTTTTGAAAATCTTTAAAATGGTGAAGGAAATTAACTCCTATATAGAACATAAGTACTGCGAATAACAAGTATTGCCTGAATACTATGGTTGACGATATAGTTTTTTCTTCATATAAATGATTTATTCTTTCCTATGTTTTATTATTTTATTGCCTTAGACTGAAGTTTAAGTTTGGTTCTAGTTATGCTGTAGACAGCAATCTTTTTTTTGAGTCGAGTCTCACACTGTCACACAGGCTGGAGTACAGTGGCTCGTTCACAACCACCACAGCCTGACTTGCTAGGCTCAGGCAGTTCTTCCACCTCAACCTTCCAAGTATCTGGAATCACAGGCACACGCCACCATGCCTGACCAATTTTTTTTTAATTTATTAATTGTAGAGGTGAGCTCTCACCAAGTTGCCCAGGCTGGTCTCAAACCCCTGGGCTCAGGCAATTCCCCCTTGCCTAGGCCTCCCAAAGTGCTGGGATTACAGGCATGAGCCACTAAGCCTGGCAATCTTAAATATCCTTATTTTTCTGGATCTTAACTTCTCAACTGTAAAATTAGGCTATTTGAACTTATATCTACTGTTTTAATTTATGCACACAAACATGAATTATGTTTAAGCACCAGCAGCCCAAGAAATGACACAGATCTAAAATATTTTAATTTAACAAGACTGGTTCGTGTCCATTCAGTGATAAATAAGGACAGGTTAGCCAGAAGAGTGTGGTGCCAACCATCTGTGTCCCTGCAGAGCTTGTATGCCCCACGGCCACATACCTTGCTTTCATCCTTTAGCATCTGCATCATTCTGCTTAAAGGGTGGGGAGCAAAGGGAGCATAGGTGAGAAAGTGTGAGAACACATCAATACAAGTCAAACCACTGACAGAGAAACACAAAATGTGGATGATCTCAATGAGAGGTTGGTAATCAATACTACTGCTACATACAGGGAAGCCCCAGAGTACAGTTTTGGTGCCAGTGTGGTTCGGGTATAAAGAGCAAATGAGAAACAAAACTTGAGAGCTCGGTGAAGCTTGCGTCCAGGAGTAGGTGCCTCTACACCTGCTCAACCCAGACTAGGGGTCAGGTGAGAACTGAGGAAGGTTAGAGATGCCTGGCCTAGGAGACGAACTGGGGACACCAACCCTGGAGATGAAGGACACACTGGGGACACCAACCCAGCAGATAAAGGACAGACCAGAGACACCAACCCCAGAGACAAAGGATACGCTGGGAACACCACTCTAGATGAGAGATGAACCAGGACACCAACCCAGTAGATAAAGGATACACTGTTGACACCAACCCAGGAGATGAAAAGTGGACCAGGGACACAACCCTGCAGATAAAGGCATGCCAACCCTACAGGTAAAGGATAAACCAAGGACATCAACTCAGCAAATAAAGGACACACAGGGGACAACCAACCATGGAGATGAAGGATGCACTGAGGACACCAACCCTGAATATAAAAGGTACACTGGGGACATCAACCATGGAGATATAGGATGGATCAAGGACACCAGTCCTGCAGATAAAGGGTGATGCCACTGCTACACAGAACAATAAAGGTGCATAGTTGCCTTTGCTATATAGCTTAGATAGAGAAAAAAAAATCATTTAGAATTCGTAAGCATTTAATACTTACCAAGGTTCTAAGAACATTTAGGTATATTTATCAATCTAAGAAAAAAACTATCTTTTATATATCATCTCTAAATATGACTGCTAGTAAGAAGAATTCTCTTTTGGTGCTCTGAATGACAGAAGATAGACCAAAGGAGGCAGATGTTTTTTCCTCCTATATAAACTGATATTTAAACTATACCAGAACGTTTGTGTATATTTGCTCTTTCCAAATAAAGAAATACTTTCCTGCATTGTGAGACTCTCATTTTACAGCTAGATTTCTTAACAAAATACACTAATAAAGAGGGGTACAGAGACTATTTTTCCCCCAATATTGTACAAATTACCAAAACCTTTATATTTCATGGTAAAAAGCAAATATTTCAACCTAAGCAATCACTGGGGTATGAAATAAATTTATACATTTTAATAAATAGCGATTAAACCATTTAAAAATTAACAAGTATTTGTTGGGATGAAAAGGGAGATAAATACCAAAAAAAATGAAAGTTTATTTGGCATTAAAAACAAAGTTACTGATGCTGCTACTTACCAATAAATTTCTGACACTTGAAGCATTCTTCCAGCCAATCTGGTGTTACTATGTGCTTTACTACAGAAATTGCCGTTAGGAACTTCACAGTGCGTGTGACTTTGCTGGCAATGAGGTGTGTGCATTTCTGTGCAGACTCTGCAACCTCTCCGCCAAGAATGTAGAGCTTCTAAAGGTCACAAACACAGGTGGGAAATGAAAAAGTTAGGCCTCTTTACAGCCAAATCAACAGAGAGGAACACAGAGGAATACCTCTCTGAAGATAAGGTTTTGAATGTACTTCTCAGCCACAGAAAACAGTATGACAGGTAGACCAAACCCCATAAAACTACAGAAGAAAAATAAAAAGCAGAATTTACTGTTTCTGTAATCATTTCCACAAATCAAGATCAAAATATAAATTATCCAGCAAACACCAATAACACACCTCTATAAATAAATAAAAGGACATGAGAATGACACATTTCACTTCACAGTAAAGAGTAAACATGCCCAGACTTTCTAAGCTAAAACTGGTATTAATGAGCATATTAACATGAATATGACATGAATATATATATAAAGAGACCTCTTAATAACTATACTCATATTTTAAAGGCAGAAAAATTAAACTGCACCAAATTTATAAAAATAGTATTTGTAATTGTTTATTTTCCTTAAAAAACAAATTAGGAGCAAAATGTATAAATCTCACATGATATAGCAACTTACACTCTTAACTACCCTTCCCCACCAAAAACAAAAAAAAACCCAAAAACCAAAAAACAACATCCTATCATGCGTTGGGCTGTTATCTCAGAAAGTATATTTCAAATCAGTTCCCATTTATTATCTATACCAATATATAAACCCCCTATTGGCCTCACTCTATCCAGGACAACTAATCTTGGGTAGACAATGTTTCAGTCAGAGAACGTGAAGAGGCTCAGTCTTCTTTTTTTTTTTTTTTGAGTTGGAGTCTCACTCTGTCGCCCAGACTGGAGTTCAGTGGCACACTCCCAGCCACTGAAGCCTCGACCTGCTGGGCTCTGGCAATCCTTCCGCCTCAGCCTTCCAAGTAGCTGGAACTACAGGCACGCGCTATTACACCTGGCTAATTTTTGATTTATTGTAGAGATGAGGTCTCACCAAGTTGCCCAGGTGGGTCTCGAACCCGCGGGCTCAGGCAATCCACTCACCTCAGCCTCCCAAAGCGCTGGGATTACAGGCTGAGCCACCGAGCCTGGCTGAGGCTCAGTCTTCTTTTCTGCTAGATGTCTTTATGAAAATGACATTAGGGTAGCCTTGCGAATGTTCACACGACTAAAAAATGGTTCTTGGCCTATATTAAAAAGAAAGTAAATTAGCTGGGCATGGTGGCATGCGCCTGTCATTCCAGCTAACTGGAAGGCTGAGGAGGAAGGATCACCTGAGCCCAGCAGGTTGAGGCTGTAGTGGCCATGAGCATGACTCTGCACTCCATCCTGGGTGACAGAGTGAGATTCCTACTCAAAAAAGAAAAAAAAAAAAAAAAGACAGCAAATATCTAAGTATGAAATAAAAGCACAGGGAAGGCAGTCATTAAACATTTAATGATTATTTACTACTTTAAAGACTACTACCAATACTTCAAAAATATACACTATAAAGACTGCTGTAACAAAATATTCCTGAGTTTACTAAATGTAAGTTTAATAAACTGGCCTGAAATAAATATATATAGAAAGGAATACTGCTAAAAATCCTTGTACATTGTAGAATGAAATTTCACCTTAATATATTGTTGAACTTGGACAGGCTCGAATCCAGTGAAAAGCACAAAAGGGGTCAATTCTGGTGTTAGCTTTTTAGTGGGAGGTGGTATGTCTTCAATTCTGTGAAATAAATACATACAAAATAGTGATGACTTCATTATCTACTTAAAGTGAACATTTTCTTTAGAAAACAAAGGATTTCAAATAGTTTAACAAGCTTTAATAGTACCTTGGAGCTTGTGTGTGGTTTTTATTCTTAAAGGAAAGATGTAATGAGCTACCTGTCCTTTCTTTCCCACCATTTCTGCAAAGTTATCCCTCAAAAAAGACTACATCTGAAACCTCCAAGGCATCCAATTTACCTGTAGTTAAGATCAGCACTCTATTCCTCATCAATCCCTTCCCGATTAATTTTTTTAATTGGCTCTAAAAAGGAAGTAAGTATTAAAGTTGCTTTTTAATTTTGCTGATTTTGTTAGCTTAACCACTATAATGTCCACTCTTCATTTTTTAAATAGAGTTTCAAAAATAACCTTGTGTGACTTAGACCACTCCTTGTTTGTACATTTACCATCAACACAAGTCAGCCAAGAAGGAATGAGCCTAGAGCTTCCAGTCTCATTTTAATTCTAGCCTTCTGTCTTTTACCAGAAGGTATAAAACAAGCTGTTTCACTCAATCACACATTTTAAATTAAACCTTTTGGTCTTTTACATTTCCTGTTAAGTTTTTTCAAATCACTTTTTTCAGCTTATATTTAGATGAGACAGTCCAAGACAAAGTTACTTTAAAATTTATTTGTAGCAATATATTAACATTTTACTACACAAGTCAACAGATCAGTTTGTGATCTGGATATGGGGAAGGGAAGGAAGAAAAGTGATGGCAAGGAAAGAAAAGATGAGAAAACTGGTAACTGCAAAAGACAATTCAAGCAGCTATATTTCACGGCGTACAGTTAGGAAATAAAAGAGTTCTCTAGAATCAAGAATAGTGAAGAAAGCTCTCTTAGTTTGCTACTGCATTTTTATTCCTTACTAATTAAACGACTGACAGGACTTCATTGTTGACTAGTATTGGCCAACCAAGTCTTTCCCAGATGACTCTAAAACAGTATGCATCTAAATCTGTACATCCCAAGCTAAAACTCAACATGTGTGTGCAGTGCACATGCCATTCCAAAGGGATCTGATCCTCTTTTCCACTATGGCTAAGGCTGCTTTATCCTCATTGAGAACTAGCAGATCCAAGGAGCACACCTAAGATGAGCCCACTCTTGGCACCTTGAACATGTTCTTCAGTAGGGCCCTGGAGGCCTGGTGCTCTGTGATGCACCTCAAAGCTGGGTTCTAGACCTTCTACCCCATTCCAGCAGCTTTTGTTTACGTAGGAGAGTTCTGGTAATGTGTTGCTTAAAGAAAAAGATTTCATTTTTTAAAAAATAAAAAGTATACTGTTCTATGTCATTATTCACCATCTATCTTTAGCAATGAGACGTATCACAATATAGTTGTGAAGCAAAAAGCAAATTCTTCCAAATCTTATTTACTGCAAAAATTTTGAGAAACTTCCCCCAATTGTCAACAATTTTCAGTTCTGTGAAAGATGACCACCATTTAAAAAAAAGTAAGGTTATTATTCATACCTGGCTCTTTTAGAAGAAGGCTGGACATTAGTTACTTCATTTTGTTTCAGTTTGGGAGGTAGTCTTACACCCTGTAATTAAAACATTATCTACTTTAATCAAAATCAATCTCTCAAGCAATACAGTAGCTTCCAAGAGATTTATGTGTCAAATAATCAAACTGCTTAATCACATACAAGAATCATGCTCTTTACCACATAATACTCGCCCTGAAAGGAAACTAGGACAATGCAAGCCAGAGGTAGCTAATATTTCAGAGAGAACCTCTTAATCATTTTTTGCTGTACCTCTTTATTTACTAAATCATCTCAATGCTTTAAAATATCTTTGTCCCTTTCTTTCTTCAACAGTACATACATGCAGTTTTCAATCTTGAACTTCTCAGAACAGTTTCCATTTCAAATATTTTTCCTGTGTCCCAACATAGAGTGTAGAAAACATGTAATCACTGCAATTGCATCCCCCCTCCAAAAAACTATTCCTAAAACAAATTTCACCTATGAGGTTTCACAAAAGAGGTTATATGACAATCATATCAATAGTGCTATTAAGAGTAGACAAGGTGCTAAAACCTAAGCTATGTCTCTGGAACATGTCCACGTCATGTTCCAGAAATCAGCTGAAGTCCCTGAGCCTAGAGCAGGAGCCATGCCAAGCAAGGAGAGAGAATTAAGATGGTGGATTCCCTTGTGGGGTTCCCACCAGTGAGCATCTTAATTCTGCATCTATTTCTTGTTCACTCCTTCATATTTTAAACTCAGAGGTTCTTTCAAAAAGAGATGTTATTTGTTCATGTTATATTATTTGAAGCAACTACCCCTCAATCTTATTAATCTACCTTAACTACTACTTGTTTTCTAAATATTGCTGCTATTTTCTAAATATTGCTGCTATACCTAGACAACCAAAAATAGATATAAACATGCCTATAGAAAGCATTTGAAATCTATTAGCTCTGTCAGGCATAGAGAATCAGGCTTTACAATAATTTGCAGGAAGATTTATACTTTTTCTTATTACCACCTTTATAGGGAAACAATCCCTCAATCCTCTATTTCCAAAGATCACACTTAAGTCTGTCTCCAAATTACCACTCATTGGTAGCAAGAAAAGAAATATATAGTGGGACAGAGAAAGTAACTTTCTTGTCTCTAAGATTTTTATCTTTTAATACTGACACTAAACCAAAAAACAAACAAACAAACAAACAAAAAACGACATCTGGAGCCCCTCACAATTTAAGAATATAAGTCATGTGGTTTGGGAGGGAGACTCTGACGACCACTTCCTCAGCTTGATCTTAAAAGTCACCATAAAATTTCTTTTGTCTGAATAAACTGGGAGAACATCTGCTTCTTGCTGATGTGTTAGAGCTGGTCATGTCTTATTAAAATCATAATTACTAGTTTAAGCCAGGGGAAAAAAAATACATAGAGATCACATTATCATTAGCATTAAGAAAATAAGACATTGGTCGAAATATATATATATATGCTTCCTGAAAGACTAGGGATGATCATAAGCAGCTTCCAGATTAGATTTGGAAAATGAGTAAGTCAGATCAATAATCAGAACACAGGTTTAGATGTTAGTTGGTAATCCTGATGAGAATATTCTCCCCAACTAGTTATTCAAGGGGTACAAACCCTAAGTTACCTCTGTAGATGAGAGAAATGTGATTTTAAAAAATCGGTGGGCACACAACATGAAGTCAATTTTTAAAAAATACAGGTTAATATATTTAATAACATGAACAGAAATCTAGACCTTTAAATTAAACTACTACTGACCAATAGTAAAAACACTGCTATTCTCACAGTGCTGATATGCAAACAATGACAAGTAACAATAGTAGAGAAAGCCCAAAGTGAAAAATTACTGAAATGGTCCTGTCTGTAACTTAGTAAATATTATTGTAAAACAGAAAGCAGAAAAAGTAAATGATGTTTTACTCATCATACTTGACAAATGAGAACATAGACAGTCCCCTGCTTAAAGGCTCACTTAATGCCCCTTCCTTGTATATATGTGAATAATTGATTATCATATCATCAACAATGAAGAGAATAAACAGATCCAGGATATACTAAACATTTTATAAAAAGTAAGAAGATACAGCCTTCATTTGTAATCAATGTTGACAAATTTATAAATTAATTTTTATTTTACAAATATACCCATATTGCATTTTAATAACACATTATCCAAAGTAAGGTTATTAATTTGACATACCATTAACAAGTCTGCTGATACTTTTAATGGAACTCTCCAAGCATCTAAAGAAAGAAATATGTTACTTTTAATGACACATTGTTTAAATAGAAAAGCCTTTTTGTGAAAGCCTTCTCTGGGACTGGTCACCACAGACACAGAAGTGGGTCAGCTGACAACACTTAATAAAGATAAATGAAAGTACTATATGCAATTTTTTTCTGACTTGGAGTTTCACTCTGTCAGCCAGGCTGGAGTGCAGTGGCACACCCATGGTCACCCCAACGTTGACCTGCTGGGCTCTGGCGATCCTTCCGCCTCAGCCTTCCAAGTAGCCGGAACTACAGGAGTGTGCTACCATGCCTAGCTAATTTTTTAATTTACTGTAGAGACGAGGTCTCGCCAAGTTGCCCAGGCTGGTCTCAAACCTGCAGGCTCAGGCAATCCACTTACCTCGGCCTCCCAAAGTATGAGGATCATAAGCTGAGCCACCAAGATCAGCCTATACGTAATTTTTTAAAAAAGATTTTCAGAGTCGGGCTCTGTGGCTCAGTCTGTAATCCTAGCACTTCGGGAGGCTGAGGTGAGTGGATTGCCTGAGTCCGTGGGTTCGAGACCCGCCTGAGCAACTTGGCGAGACCTCAGCTCTACAATAAATAAAAAATTAGCCGGGCGTGGTAGTGCACACCTATAGTTCCAGCTACTTGGAAGACTGAGGCGGAAGGATTGCCGGATCCCAGCAGGTTGAGGCTGCAGTGGCCGGGAGTGGCCACTGCACTCCGGTCTGGGTGACAGTGAGACTCCAACTCGGAAAAAAAAAAAAGCTTCTCGGTATGAGGTGAGGGAGGCATGGAAAGGGACTCATAAGGACACTTGTGATGCTACAGTGTACGCATATAATCTATATGAAGTAGCACTAAGAAAACTAGCAGCAAACTAGCAGCAAACAACAAAGCAAACACTGTGTCTCGATCCATCGTATTCACTCTCCCACTGTGGGCTATCTGGTTAGACAGTTCTAGAGTCCTGTGTCTAGTTCTGGGTATCAGCCTGGCCTGCGATATGCCATTTATGATGAGGTGGCTGATAGGAAGGACCACACTACACAGATGCTGATTGAAGGGACCCGCATGCCTACATTGTGGGGGACAGTGGACATGGGGCCATCCTTAGAAATTTAGAGACTGGTGTCTATGCAAGAAGGAATAGTCATCTCTACAATACTTTCAGAGCTGAAGTCAAACCAACAGGTATATTAAAGGGATGCAGAGGATGACTCAAAATGAAGAGCTTTTTCATGATTAAAGCCATCCAAGACCAGAATGGGCTTCTGTAAGAGAGAATGTAAAAGCAAAGTTAAAATGACCTTTTTTTGAATAATGTTCAATTCTGTAAATGCAGAATTAAAATTCAGTGTTGTGATATCTACAATGGGGACAGTACTCCCCTCAAGGAGTTGTGCCCAAAAAGGCACACAACCTCCTGCCTATCAGAGAGGAGGCAAGACATCCAAGATTTAACACCAAGTCAGTTAAAGCATGACAGTGACAAATAAGACAGACATCAATTCTAGGAAAGTGGAAAATGTTCCGTAGGGCAGAAGGCATTTTTGACAAAGGATAACTGGCTCAAGAGACAAGACTATAAAAAGGCTTCTGAGTGCTCGTCCATCTCTAAGAGTCTAACAGAAGCAAACAAAAATACCAAAACAACAACAATCCTGGGCAAAGTGAGGAGAAAAAAAGAGTGTGGAAAGGAAATAGGAAATAAATACAGAATTGATTAAAAAGCTAAAGTCAAGCATGGTAGTTAGTATAAATAAAAAGGTGGTGGAAACATTTCTAATAACTTTATTTAAATAAAATTTATAGTACATAAAATTTCACTTACCTAGAAGATTCATAACTAAATGCTGAGTAGGGGTAAATGGATCCTGTAGACTGAATGTTGAATAGCGACTATACTGAATCTGCCTCAATGCCTCGAAGTTTCCCAGAAGAATATCACCAAGCCACTGAGCATTTACACAAGGTATCCTCCACTCTTTGGCTTTTTCATACTTTAAACCAGTTGGTCTTTTTTTTTTTTAGAAGAAAAACACATTTATTAAATATTAGAGTTGTCTGTCCAAATTTGTATTTATTTTCAACAAAAGCCAATAAAAAAATTTCTCATAATTAATAGAAGTGGAAAGCAAAGCTGATGGTGATCCCTGGCTGATAATTACATGTATATTTCACAGCTCACACTAGATTACAAGAATGCTTAGTACTTTTATCTAATGCCTGTTACCTAATTTCATTAATTCAAATATTTTATAGGTATTTCTAACATTACCATGAATAAATCATTGGCATTCTTTATTTAACAGTCTGATTCCCACAAATTTCTACCCCAAAACTATTAATATTACATACTACAAAATGCAGAATTATTGAAATAATCACTATATTGTATGCAAATTTAGATGAAAAATGGTTTCAAAAACCTGCTTACTCTTTACAGATGAGGACTGTGTTGCTGCGGCATAGATAACCTGTATATTTGGCACCTGCCAAATAAGCCATTAACTTTAAGTCATCTCTGTCATTATCAACAAATCCCGTTACAGAAATAATCTAAAGAAAAAAAGAGCAAAAAGGTTAAAAAAAAAACCCCAAAATCTAAGTCCAAGTACTACTACTTCTACTTTTTAGTTGATAAATATATTTTTCTTTATTTTTTGGCATTATGGGATACATTGGTAAAATCATTCCTTAAAATGTCAAGAACAGAATCTTACTAACAGTAAAAATGCTACACATAGCCCTCACAGGGAGAAATAAAAAGAATAAACAGGAGATGCCAAATATAGAAAAATCTTTTTTTGTGTTAATATGCCATTACTCAAGTAAGTTTAACAGTTATTTTATAAAGCATATAAATATGAGTCAATTTTTTCTTCTTACTGATCTCAATTCTGAGATCACTTGAGTGGGAGAACCCACAATTTTTTTTTCTTTGATGAAGTTTTCCCCAGCAGTGGTTGCCTTTGATGCAAGACACCTGATTATTTTTGGATTTTCAATGGTGTCAAACACTGGAGAATCCATTAAACATCTACTATGTTCAGAAAACTGTGATTGTTATAGGGGACTGAAGGAAAATAAAGTATTTCTTATGAGCAGGCACTTATAAACAGGGCCCAAGTACACAGCAAAGCACTGACTCAGAAGACAATGGGGGAGCTTTAGGTAAGTTAGTATAAGATTATTTGCTAAGGAAAAAGAATCCCTAAAGAAAGAAAAGGATTCTGCCTACATGCTGTGAACATGGCTTTCCTCCTGGTGGGAACGCCACTGGAAAATGAAGGGCTCGATGAGGTGGGACCATTTTCTTCTTCTTCAAGACTGTATTTAGCCAGTGTGCAGTGACACATCTCTTTCTTTCTCTTATCGCCTATCAAACATAAAATTAAAGGCTTGTTATTTTTGTTTTTTTGCTACAAGATTAAACACAAACTTGTAAAGATGTATGACTACAATGCCATCATTATTGGAAACCCCATAAATAAAAGTGTGCCTCCCAAAAAAAGAATTTCATGACATTTAGAATGCAATTTGCTACAGTAACAAACTATAAAAGTGTAGTTGGCTACTTTTAGTACAATCTGAAAATGTTACATCTATCTGTTAGAAAGAGCCTGCAATATGGGACAAAAGTAACATGTTACTTAACAGCCTTAAAAATAACTTTAATCATGAATGAGGTAACATTCATGATCAACAAAAATCAAAATCTCCTGTAAGAACACAGAAGGCCCGATACAAGGCAAGGTATTAAAAAATATAACCATCCACCTAAAAGAGATTTCTACATTTTTAGTAGAAAAGAAGATCCAGTAAATGGCTATCCTCTTTAAGAGAGGTTTCTTGAAGGCCATTTGCCACATACACATTAACATCAAGCTGTCCACAAATAACATTTTTATGAAAAAAAAAAGAAGTTTCAGGAGGTAAAAAGAGTAATACCGAGGAGAAAGCTTGTGCCTCAGCAGTTTTAGAGAAGTTCTATGAGGGATTTGCCCTTTCTGCCCTCGTGGGCAAAGTCATACAATCATATGAAATCCTGCTTCCATCCACTGTGTACTCTGTGGCTGGGGTAGTGCCTGGAAGAAGTATCTACCCTTCGCTTAATACTACCTAGGAACTTCCCTTGCTTTATCCATTGCTCAGAGACAATGATGTCCTCAAAGACACCTAACCCAATAAAGAGTTGATAAAAATTAATAAGCAACTTTCCTATTTTTAGAGGTAGAAAAAGTCCTTTCCAGAAATAATAATCACTAGAATCTTAAGACTGCATATGAAAAATGATGGACTTTGTTCCAGCGACAGGCGAGGCTATTTTCCTTACCTGTGCGTACACACTACTGACTTGACTCTCACAGAGAAGGTGTGTGCATCGACTTGTGAACGTGGGGTCCACAGCACCACCGTGTGCCTGGATTATCTAGATACAAAGATCCAACCAAAGTTGTCATCGATTTTGATACTCAGGAGAAAAGAACAGAACTATAATTTCAAATAAGACAGCAATTAAAAGAATCTATCGCATACTTATATCACATATTTCCCCAAGGTATAAAGAATGTGTATTTACAGACTTTTCTACCAGCCCAATAAAATGAAAACGAACTCCAACACTCATAATCTGAATTTCCAGAGAGAAAGAGAAGACCAAGAGAATGTACTCCTTTTAAACCAGGGTTTCTCAGCCTAGGCACTGCTGACATTTGGGAGTAGTTACTTCTGTGTTGTGGGGGGTGTCCTCTGTATTGTGGAATGTTTGGCAGCTTCCCTGGCTTCTACCCACTACATACCAGTAGCTACCACCCTAAAAATATCTTCAGATATTGCAATAAGTCCTATGGGGGAAGATTCACCCCCCCATCCCACCCCACCAAAAAGAATAGAGAAGCAAATTGGAATAAATACCAAATGTTTATTTTTTAAAATAGATTCAGTTTTGGGGGGGGGTAAAGGAAGTGTTCTGCATCCTATGATGGTTACATGGAACTAGACATTTATCAAAATTCAATACCGTACACTAAAAAAAAAAAAAAAAAATCACTGTTCCATTAATTACTTTTTAAAATGCAATGCTTATTTTTATGATATCTACTCATAAGCATAGTTTAATGAGGCATATAACAAAACAGCAGTTTTTCTATCCTACCCATTTTCCATTCCCACAAGCGATCACATTTAGTTCTTCAAGCTGCTTCTTCTGAAAATTACTAATATATTCTAACTAACATGTTTCATGTTGCTATTTCTTTGTTTTCCAGTTGTACATATTATTTACTGACCTCCTACAATGTAAGCTGTCCTTCAACACGGCAACACATACACACTCAAGTCTTCCTAATTTGGCTATATCACAATTCCTGTTGAGATCAGTCTTTGGGGATTTAATACAATGCAGCTCAGCCACTTGTTTAATATGACACCCTAAGATTAAATTCCTTTCTAGTATAACCTTCTGTATTCCCTGGTGGTAATAATTGACTTATTTCACTCTTCCCCTGCAACCTGCTTTTTTCTTAGTTTTTTATGTACCTTTCACTATTTTATTCCCAAACTCCTCAAAGAAATATGTATGTGATGGTTTTAAAATATGTCCACAAACTATTTTATACTCTTCCCTCTAAGAGTTGGAGCTTCATTTCCCTAGCCTCAAGTATGGATTGGACTTAGTAGATCACTTCTAACTAACAGAAGGTGGTGGAATTGATACCACAAGACTCCCATGACTCAGTAACGAAAGATCTGATTACACTGTGGCTTCCTCCCTGCTCTATCTTGAGTCACTCACACTGTGTTGGGAGGACGCTCAAGCAATCCTCTGAAAAGCCCCAAGAGGTGAGGAGCTGAGGCCTCCAGCCCACAGTCACATGAGGGAGTCATCTTGGATGTGACTCACACAGCCCCAGTCGACATCATAACTGATGTGACTTAAGATAAACTGACTCAGGATAGCCTGAGTCACAACCAGCTCAATCTCAGGATTCTACCCACTGCAGGATTTCTGACCCATGACAAAACTGTGCGATAATGAATGTTTATTACCTTAAGTCACTAAGTTCTGGGATAATTTATTACACAGAAATAGAAAACTATTGTAGCACAGTTGACTCTTGAACAACATGGGTCTCCTTAAATGCGTATTTTCTTCGCCTCTGCTACCTCTGAGACAGTAAAAACAGCTTCTCCTCTTCTTCTTCCACCTCAGCCTAGTCAATGTGAAGATGATGAGGATGAAGTACTTTACGATGATCTACTTCCATTTAATGAACAGTACATATATTTTCTCTTCCTTATGAGTTTCTTACAAACATGTTCTTTTCTCTAGCTTATCTTAAGAATACAGTATACATATAACTCATATAACATATAAAATGTCTTGATAGTTTATTGGCAAGGCTTCAAACTATCTGTAATTAAGTTTTGGGGGAGTCAAAAGTTATACAGATTTTTGAATGCATGGGGGATGGACACCTAAAAGTCCCAGGTTGTTCAAAGGCCAACTGTATACATTTCTTCTAAATCTATCAATATCTGTTTTTATTCATTCCCCCTGGAAGGAACTCCATTTTCCAGTATCAAGTCTGGTTCTCTAGACCTACTTTCACATCTATTGAGATTTCCCTTTACTTCCATCCTAGGAGTTCCCTTTCCATCTCTGTGCCAGATTCCCCATTTCTTGGCTACCATATCTTCTTTGCTGGTATAGTAGTTTCCTAAGAAAAAGTAGAAGGGAGATACATTTTTGACTATAGAAGTCTAAATATATCTTTATTCCACAGTCTTATGATTGATAGTCTGGATATATTATTCTAGGTCAGAAATTATTTTCCCTTAAAATATTGAAGATACTGTCAGTTGTCTTCTAGCTCTCATATGTTGCATCTGAGATGCCTCAAACAGTCCTGACTCCTGAACATTCCACATTTTCCTCTCTACTAAGTTTTCTTTCTCTGATAGAAAACAGTTTCTGCTCAAGTGTTCTAAACATTCAGTTGCCTTATTATTGCTCTCTTGTCATTCCTGGAGACACATGTCCTTCAGCTATTTTCTTTCATAACTGTATTTTCAATTTCTTTGTTCCCAAACTCCTCTTATTTAATGTTGGATTTCTTGGACTAATCCTTTAACTTAAAAGAAAAAAATCTCCAACTTTTGTGCACTATCTTCCATATCTAAGTTTAGTTCTACTTCTTAGGACAGTTTCTAAATGCTGACTTCTGACACTTCTGACTTTTAAATATCTGCTGCTGTCACTCTCAGAACTGCTCCCGGCAAAGGGTACCAAGGCTACCCGCCTCTCTGCACCGGTCAACCACATATCTCCCTGGTCAACCTAAGATCCAGCATCATACTATCCGAAACACACAGCTCATCACTTCGCCTGTCCCTTACATGCTTTAAAGACTATATGAAGACATATCCAAACTCCATAATGTGTCATATAAAAAAGGTGTTGAAGTCATACCAGCCTTGTCTCTTGCCCCTTATGCCTCATGGATCCCCAGAGCATGTCCTTTGCTCCTTTCCTTATCAGTGTACGCAACTGCACGCCTTTGTCTGTGGTGCTCTATCTGAAAAATCCTCCTCCTAATTTCTTCTCCAACTTATCTTTTAGGACTCAGTTCAAAAACCACATCTGCCAGGAGACTTTTAACACACCACCCCCGACAAATGGGTGAAGGTCCTTTTTCAGGCTCTCGTAACAGCCTGTGTCTATTTCTACACCAGTTTCTATTTTGCTGCTTCCATTTATCCACGACAGTGTCTGTTTCTTCTACTGCTCTATAGTTTTCTCAGCTTCTGTTTATTCAGCACATACTCTCCAGGTCCTGTGGTATGCCTGGCACATAGCAGGAGTCTAAACACCAGGCATGTTTATAGTGAAGCATATTCAAGATGTATCTGAGACATACTCAAGTTTAGTTTTTACAAAAATAAATTTTGATTCAGATTTGATTAATGGCATTGCAAAAGAAGTGTTTACTTTTCTCATTTATTTACTTATTTATTCATTTATTTTTTGAGTTGGAGTCTTACTCTGTTGCCCAGGCGATTCTTCTGCCTCAGCCTTCCAAGTAGCTGGAACTACAGGTATGTGCCACCACACCTGGCTAATTTCTCTTGATTTATTGTAGAGATGAGGTCTCACCAAGTTGCCCAGGCTGGTCTCGAACCTGTGGGCTCCGGTAATCCTCTTACCTCAGCCTCCAAAAGTGGGGATTATAGGTGCGAGCCACCGCACCCAGCCTACTTTTTCATTTATTAAAAGGTCAAATGCAAAATAATAAACAATGAACTATAGTTTCACAATTGGGAAGTCCCTTCTAACCTAGAGATTCTAAGATTTTCTAACACTTGCCTTTGGAGAAACAAAAATTAAGAGACATACAAGTTAATGGTCCCTATCCTAAGTCACCAAAATCTTTATCTTATGCCACATTCCCAATTATATACAAATAATTAGTGCTTCTTAGAATTTCAGAGCTGAAAGAATCTTAAGAATGATAAAATCCAACAGATTTACCCAGCCACTGAGAAAACTGAAGCTCAAAAATCTGCCCAAGGTCACAGAGAATGTTAATAATAAAAATGCCCATAACACATTCAGAATACATGTAGATGAATCTCAGCAAATGCAGTCAAATGAATACAGTTAAGTTTACGTTAAGATAGGAACAGCTTCAAATACAAAATTTTACTTCTTCCAGGCACAACCTCACCCTTTTCCAAGTGGCCAGCAGCTGTTTATCAGACATCTGCTCTGGATAATCCGCAATTGCAAACACGCATCCCAGTAAGAAGCCTTCTTCTGGAACTAGAATAGAATTATATATGAGAAAATTAAAACCCTATGAATATGATTGCACAAAAATTAAAAAGTGCCATTTTTCCAGGTTTAATCTGAATGTATCAGGTTAATCTGTCTTGACCATGGTGTATCTTCCAGTAATCTGAGTGCATTAGGAATACCACTACAAATATACTAGTTTGACTATCTTTATTAAGTGATCATTAAAAACTACAACTAACATAATTTATACCTGGCTATTACATATTCTGGGTTAGTCCCTGTGTCAGCATAGATGTTCTATGAAACACTAACATTCACTTCAGTACATGATGTCCCAAAGCATACAAGAAAGAATAATCATGCCGTTATAATGATATTCCTTGTTACGTATGAGATCCCCATTCTCCATTTTGTGGTCATTATGTCGATAGGAATCCTTACCCCAAATACTCAAATACTCTCAAAGCATTTATGTAAGTACAAGACTTTTAGAAGAGAGAAAAAAAAAGCCCCATTACTAACTCTCCACTGCTGGATCATGTCCAAAAAGCTGCTGCTGCTGCTGCTGTTGCTGCTGCTGCTGCAGGGGCTGCTGAGGTGGAATCTGGTGCTGCGGCGCCTGGGAGGTCTGACTCAAATGTTGCGCTGTTTGACTTTGCATCTGCTGCTGTTGCTGCTGCTGGTGGTGTATGCGCTGGAGTTGCTGCTGCTGGAGTTGCTGCTGCTGAATGTGCTGCTGCTGCTGCTGCTGGAGCAGGTTGTGCTGCTGCTGCTGGAGCTGTGCCAGCTGCTGCTGTTGCAGCTGGTGCTGCTGCAGCTGATGTAACTGTTGCTGCAGGGCATGCTGCTGCTGAAACGGCTGTAGTTGCTGCTGAGGGCGATGAAGCTGCTGTTGAGGATGCAACTGTTGCTGTGGAAACTGTAGCTGTTGCTGTGAAAACTGATGCTGAGGGACTTGCTGCTGCTGCTGTGAAAACTGATGCGACTGCTGCTGAGGGTAAGGTTGTTGAGAAATCTGTTGCTGTTGCTGGAGCTGCATTATTTGCTGGGGCTGAAGATGTAAAACTGGGTGCTGCTGCTGCTGCTGCTGCTGGGTCTGATGCTGCTGCTGTAACATGTGTGTCTCTGGAGTCACTTTCACTTGGCTAAACAGCACCGCATTGGCATTTGCATGTCCCTGCTGGCTGTGATTCACCTGCTGTTCTAAATTTTTTGTGGGTGCTGAAAGGGACTGTAAAATCTAGAAAACAAAAGTTAGGTGAAGTCATTATCAATAGTTTTTGAAATGTACTAGTGGTCTCTTATCAAAAGAATAATATATCCTACATGTTTAATATTCAACTAAATAGATGTGTCAAATGATTGAAAACTTTAAAAACAATACTACATCTTTCTTTTTCTATTCATTTTGTATCACTGATTCCAGTAAAATAAAAATTTGCATTTTGAGACTACCAAAAGGTGAAACTACATAAGTAAAATGGAATAAGACAGTGAATTCAAGCTACCAAACATGAAGACACATAAGGCTAACATGCTTTTTAGAACAGAGTATACAGAGCAGGGAAGTGTTTTCTTCTGTTTACGTCTGGAGTTTGAGCCTAGGTGCTCCCTGCCATGTTCCAGGTGATGCCTGCAGCATCTCTCTATTGCCCATCTCCCTCCTATCAGCTGCACAGATCAAGGGATGCTCTGGGGAACGGCAGGTAGTGACGGCATCTGGGGCACCTGATTGTCACACTCAGCCTCACCCCAAACCTCTCCATGGTTGCCACTTACATTTCTTCCTGCCTATGGCCCAGTGACCAATAAAGAAAGGTTCTCAGTGAGTCACCTTCCAGATGAAAGCAGCAGGACCCATGCTGAGACTCCAGGAACCTTTCCCCCCACTATTAACCTGATTTGTGCACTGGCATGCTACATAGAAGGACAGACAAGACACCAGCTGGGTTGTTTAAATAATAAAAATAACTTCAAATAAGAAATCCTCAATTCAGCTAACAAATTATACTTCCTCAAAGATTACTCTGAGTTTTTTAGATGAGACAAAAAATATTTCAAGTTACAGAAAAATCATTCAAACCAGACTATTTCTGTTCTAGTTCGTTCTGTTTCACAATGACAGGCTATAAGCTGAAAGTTCTGTGCATGCTGAGGGGTGGGAAGGGAAGAGAAGGTGACCAAGAGATGCCTACCAAGCAGAGTATCACATTGTAAGTTATTTTTGTTATATCCTATACAGCACTACTAAAACAAGAGACACAATGAGATTTGTTCAACATGCACAAGTAACAAAAATTTGAAACCAACTTCTTATGGTCATGGAAACTAGGACAAATAGATTTTACTACAACTCAATCCATACAAATTAACCCTATTAAAAGTATATTTATCTTTGGGAGGCCGACATGAGAGGATTGCCTGAGCTCAAGGGTTCGAGATTAGCTTGGACAACTTAGCAAGACCTCATCTCTGCAATAAATCCAAAAATTAGCTAAGTGTGGGTGTGTGCCTGTAGTTCCAGCTACTTGGAAGGCTAAGGTGGAAGGATAACCTGAGTCCAGTAGGTTGAGACTGCAGTGGCCGTGAGTGTACCACTGCACTCCAGCCTGGGTGACATAGTGAGACTCCAGCTCAAAAAAAAAAAGTATATTTATCATTTAAACAAAACTCTAGAAATACAATTCTAATATACACAAGAATTATACCAAAATCTCAAACATGAATCTAACACCTATCTTTTTTACTTAAATAGACTCCAAAATGCAAAGGTTATATGATCTGCAAGGGTAACTGGCTTCGGATTTAGTGATAAATAACTGAGTTTAGAATTGAATTAAGTCAAATTCAAGAGCATGGGCACATCTGTCTTTAGAAATCACCTTACAGATAAGACATCTCAATAAGGAGATCCAAGACTTCAGAAAAACCTCAACTGAGTTCTAAGAAGAAAAATGTTTTTTAAACAAATTTTTAAGATAACAGCATTTGGTGTGCTAACATTTCTACAGGAAAGCATGTGATGAGGAGGCACAAACACACCTGCTTGCCTACGTGTAGCTCAGCCACAAGCCCTATACAAGAATCTGCTAAGTAACAGCAGCTGCTTCTTGAGATGGTAAACGGGAGTTTGAGGGGAAGGGAGCTCAACTTTCACTCTAGGCCCTTTGGTATCACTTGAATTTTAAAATTTTGCACATTACCTATTCTCCCACAGACACATACAACCCATGAAAATTTTATAGCCAATAAGGAAATAAATGCCTGCCAAACAAACAGGGCTGAACTAGTTGTTTGCCACATGCTGCTCCCTCTCTGCACTTACCAACCCCAGATCCAAGGGAGCTCTGGAAAGGATGAAGGACATACACAAACATGGGAATAGATATTAGGACAGGGGCATGGAAGCAGAAGCTGATCCTCTCAGCACTCTTACTTCTCACAGACTGGCCAGAAGGACTCAGTAGGGTATGCCATCTGCAGCGAGTGATCTGGATCTAGAGGGCTGAGGAAGGCTTGAGGGGACAGGAGGCAACTTACAGCTGTTTCTACTACAGGCTTCAGTTAAAAAGGGTCCCCTCCACTGCTGACCTAGCCAGTTAAGGGAGAACAGATGGAGATTCAGGATGAGAGCTCTGGCTAGGAATGAAGATGGCTATCAGCCTGGAACCCTCTCCACTTGGAAGACCAGGGAAGGGGTGTGAGGTGCAGGTCCGGCTGGGGAGGAAGCACCTCAAGGCTAGCCAAGGAGTTGTCTCTGAGAACCCTGCAGCATTCATCATATCACTATTTCATCTCTTTAATCTGCCTTTTGCTGAAAACATATGTTAGTTCTGAAAAATGTAAGAAAAAGAATCTTAATTGCTCGATTACATAATTGTGCTATATACTGCAAACAACAATTCTGAATGAATGTCAAGTTTAAATTTTTCCACAACTGTCATAATCCTCATTTAAATTGCATTAATACTGAGTTCTTGAATGCCACAACATATAAAGCATTATAACACATTACCACATGGCTTCTAGCCACTATAAATTTGCAATTTAAATAGATTTTGAGGGTTGGTTATATCTCCTCCCCTGCCACAATTTAATTTAAACTAAATCTGTCTCATATTTCTAACATTTCGAAAAATTCTTTTCTTCACATCTAGCAGTAAAATGTCCTGATGTTCTTTCTCTCTTGCATTGCTGAAAAACTCTCACAAAAATCTCTTTGCAACTGTTCTCACTAGTGAACAAATCTGTTCACTCACTATAAACAGGTTGAGCCCTCCCAGTTTCCCAGCTCTGGATCACAAAGCTGAGTATACCAAGTTGTATACCAAATTGTCTCCTAAGGACAATTTCAAATGCAGAGATATGCCAACTCCCTAGTGTAGTCACTTGTTTCCATTTCAAATGGGATTATTTTACCTCTATAACCAAAGACAAACTTAAGGGACTTTGTATTTAAACCAACATCAATTATATTTGAAAAATATAGACTATAGTACAAACAAGAAACAACTAATCAGCAGTAATTTATCAACACTGTTTTCCATATAGCAAATAAAAGAAAGCACAAAAAAATCCTAGTTTAAATGGAAGATTTCCCTCCATAATTTGTGAACTAAAGAAAGTTACAAGGTAACATTTCTCGAGCTGCCAGAGACTTTGTAGATTAACTCTCATACCATCCTATGAGATAGATCTTTTTAGTCCATGTCCCACATTTCCAACTGCTTACAGGACAAGTTTACTGGATGGTCTCAGTCTTCTTGCTAGAACTAGTTCACCTTCCAGCTGCTTTCCACCCTGGTAGTACCACTCTTCTCATTTCTGAGGTAAAAAATGTTAGAATCCTCTTTGCCTCTAGCTTATCATCTTGATGTCCTCTAGTTCCTATCTGTCACAACGTCCTCTGGTTTTCCAGTACTACCTTCCAGCCGCTACTTCACTGCTGTCTTGCTGAGACTTCGATATGTGGTTTCATCACTTGCCTACCTTCCTGCACACAGATGTGCAGAGGTCAGGTGGACACTACCCTCAGCAATGGGAGGTACTAGAACTACTCTTTCTGTGCATTTATCTCCTCCTCTTTACTTAGCCACTTTAGTGCTCACTCAGACATACATCTGGACAAGCCCTGGCCTTACAATCCTTCAGTATCATCTCAGTGGCCTCCTTGTTCCTTCAGCCCTGTATTCCCAATCATTCCATAGACCCATGGACAGTTGCAAACTCATTCCCCTCCAGGGTGCATACAGGTAACATGAGTGATGAGAACTGAAGCATAACTAAGAGGCCTTTAGTCCGGCTCAGTTCCACAGGGATGTCGCCACTCAGGACTTCAGGAACGCCAGCTCAGCATTTTATCAGATCACCTCTCAAGCCAGAAATCCAATTTGTATGGAGAATCTTATGATTCTGACTAATAAGTCAAACCTAGGAAAATTATTTGGGCCAAACAAAATGTGTCTTAGCAGATATGATCTGTCAGTTACTGGACTGCATCTTTTATTACCCAAAACTACTGTGCCTCCAAAATTGCTAATTCACATATGCCAAGCTTGGACCCAACCCTTTCCTTTTGGGCTGTCATTATAACCACTACTACTGGAACAGTCCTGTCTTCACTGGACTTCAATCCCCTATCCCATTCTCTCCATGTAGGCTAGATTCCATTTTATTCCTTCTTAATACTCTAAGCTATGGTTACCAACCTAAACTGGGTCCTAACTGTGCCCAGCAATACTGTCTTCACAATCTTTGAATCAACTATTTCACAATCTTCTATGAACCTCAAATCTCTGATTACTTTCTCTTTCTGCTCACCTTGCCTCATGCCATGTCAGTCCCTTCTTTTGTCTCAAGAATTATGTACTAGTAATATTCACTGCTTAAGCCGAGAGAGGGGAGGGAAAGAGGAAGTAAGGGAGAAGGGAAGATGTTAGTAAAGCATCTCTCGCCATTAAAAACTTTTAAAACCACCCCTAATATCATATCCAATAAAATTAACAATGATTTTTTTTTTTTTGAGTTGGAGTCTCACTCTTTGTCACCCAGGCTGGAGTGCTGTGACATGCTCATGGCCACCACAGTCTCGACCTGCTGAGCTCAGGCGATTCTTCCGCCTCAGTCTTCTAAGTAGCTGGAACTAGAGATGCACGTCACCATTCCTGGCTAGTTTTTGTGATTTATTGTAGAGACGAGGTCTCACCAAATTGCCCAGGCTGGCCTCGAATCCCCAGGCTCAGATAATCCTCTTGCCTCTTCCTCCCAAAGTGCTGGGATTATAGGCTGAGCCACAGCACCTGGCCAACAATGATTCTTAACACTACCTCATACCCAGGCCATATTCAAATTTCCCCACTTCATAAACATCAAATCTTTCCACAGAAGTGGATGTATGGAACACTGGGTCCTGCTTTGGATTGTTTCTATTTTCTAAGGAACCATTTTTGTGGGACTTTGAGCTGCTACTCAGAAAAGAAAAATATGAAATCAAAGTGCTTAGAATAAGGTGAACCACCAGACCAAGCCTTATTGTCAGGTAGGCTAATCCATGGGACTCAAGGCAGGGGTTCCTCAGAGGTTGGCCCTAAACCCTTCTATGCTCTGCCCTGCCTCCTACACACCCTCATCCATTTCCACAGCTTCAATTTCATCTGGTTCCAGCTCTAGTCAAACTCTTTTTTCTTTTTCTTTTTTTGAGTTGAGTCTCACTCTTGCCCAAGCAGTGACATGCTCACACGATCCTTCTGCCTCAGCCTTCCAAGTAACTAGAACTACAAGTATGTGGTACCACGCCCGGCTAATTTTTCTGATTTATTGTAGAGATGAGATCCCACCAAGTTGCCCAGGTTGGTCTTGAACCCCTGGGCCCAGGTAATCCTTTCACCTCTGCCTCCCAAAGTGCTGGGACTACAGGCGTGAGCCACTGCACCTGGCCTAAACTCCTTAATACAAAAGCCATACACATATATCCCACAGACATCCTCCCTTGGATGTATTAAGTACCTCACACTCAACACATCTGAAAAGAAACTTATGTTATTAAAACCTGCAGCCCTTCCAATGTCCCTTATCTCTGAAATGGCAACATCTACCCTCACTCACTCAAGTCAGAAAAAGCTGGGTCCTCCCCTCCTTCCTTCTCTCTCAAGTTCTACCTCCACAGTCCCCTTGAGAGATCTCTCTGCTTCACTCTTGGCTCTCTACAATCCATTCTTTTCACAACACCTAGTAGATCACATCTCACCCCACTCAAAGTTCCCCAGTGGCTTCCTTCCAAGAAGTCTACTCATCACTAAAACCCTATATAACAAGGATCCTTTGAAGTCCTTCCTAGTACTCACTTATCTTACTAAATTCAAGACTCATTAACTTAATTTTCTCAGAGCACTGTAAACTCGCACCCACTTTTGGGTCTTTGTAGTTGGTGTTCCTTTTGCCTGGAACTCTGCCTTCAGTTCTTCCCATTCAATGGCCTCCTTGTCATTCAACCCTGATCTAAGTCACATTCTTCACAAGGCCCTCCTTAACCACTTCATCTAAAACAGGCTTCTTCCCATCAACTGTTATTATGTGATCCTTATTATTTCCATCAAAACATCTATCACCATTAGAAGTCTTATCTACTTGGCCGGACTTGGTGGCTCAGCCTGTAATCCCGCGCCTTTGGGAGGCTGAGGTGAGTGGATTGCTTGAGCCCGCGGGTTCGAGACCCGTCTGGGCAACTTGGCAAGACCTCCTCTCTACAATAAATCAAAAAATTAGCTGGGTGTGGTAGCGCGCATCTGTAGTTCCGGCTACTTGGAAGGCTGAGGCGGAAGGATCGCGGGAGCCCAGCAGGTCTAGGCTGCGGTGGCCAGGAGCGGCCACTGCACTCCAGTCTGGGCAACAGAGTGAGACTCCAACTCAAAAAAAAAAAA
>NW_007254959.1:1036679-1069210 GCF_000164805.1 Carlito syrichta | reverse complement strand
GCCTCGACCTGCTGGGCTCTGGCGATCCTTCTGCCTCAGCCTTCCGAGTAGCCGGAACTACAGGCATGCGCTACCATGCCCTTCTTTCTATCTTAAATTGAAAAACATCAACTTAAAACTTTTAAGATCTAGTCAACAAGTTCCATATCCTAAACTGTAAACTGAAACCAAGCTTCTTCAATAAGTGCGTGAATCTGTGTTATTTATTTACTGTCATGAAATTCATTATAAACAAATCAAGAACAGGTGATAAACTTGTTTTCTCTTTGCTGCTATTGCTAATTTTAAACTAAGAGTGACAACGCTTCTTTAAGGAACAGTACTATATTCCATCTCTTACTCAGCTGTTTTAGATCTTCAACCTAAATGCCTGCTGTTACCCTCTTTTTTGATAGAATTTATGACACTGAGCTGGGCTCGGTGGCTCAGCCTATAATCCCGCGCCTTTGGGAGGCTGAAGTGAGTGGATTGCCTGAGCCCGTGGGTTCGAGACCCGCCTGGGCAACTTGGCGAGACCTCATCTCTACAATAAATCAAAAAATGAGCCGGGCATGGTAGCACATGCCTGTAATTCTGGCTACTTGGAAGGCTGAGGCGGAAGGATTGCCGGAGCCCAGTGGGTCGAGGCTGAGGTGGCCGGGAGCGGCCACTACACTCCAGTCTGGGCGACAGAGTGAGACTCCAACTCAAAAAAAAAAGAATTTATGACACTGAAATATATATGGGTATCTAAAACTGTAAGCAAGTTATCACACAAACACTGCTTGTAAGTTATTTGGTCTAAAGAAGTAAATAAGCTACATTGAAATAGACTGTGAAATTCATATATAAATTTTGTGTTATAAAGAGTGACTTACATGTGCTACATTTGATGGCCGGTTAATCTGCTGAATGTCAGCATTATTAGTAATATTTCTCAATGTCCGCACAGCTGGACTCCAGGTAGCTATCATTTCTGGTCTTTCAGAACTTTGGAGATTTTGTCCAGAAGCCATCACATTACCCCGGACATCAGGAGGCAAAATGTTACCTGGGACCGGTGGGACATTGGCACATAAGTTAATCAGCCCAGGCTCCTTTCCCTGAGGCAGTCTGCGTTTTGCCACAGCTAACTGTGGAACTTCAGCTGGAGTCCAATTTAAATTTCTCTCTTGTTTTTCAGGTGATGAATCTGAAGAGTCATCAAACATCAACTCTCCTTTAGATTTTTCAGTGTTTGATTTGGGTGAAAACTGTTGGTCACCTGAAGGAGATCCTTCTTGAGAACTGGCAGGGCTTGACTTTTCATCTGTACTACCCTCATTTTGAGAATCTTGTTCTTCATTTTCTACTTCCTCCTCCTCTTCTTCCTCTTCTTCCTCTTCATAAATTATCAGACGAGGATGATAAAATGCTTCATCCTTTTTGGTTTTCTCAGATATGCAATCCAGGACCCAATCAGGTGTCACAATTTTAATACTTGCTCGCTTTAAAGCGCATTCATATTTCTCCTATGAGTAAAGAACAAACACAAAACAGACTATAAATGTTATCAAATTTCCTAGAATTATGCATTTAAAAAAAGAAATGTAGGAGAGGAACACAGGTGAAATGTTTGGCAACTGTTATTGCCATTTATAAGAAAAGTGCGATCTTTTAGATAGAGAACATGAGCCAGATGTTAAAGTTAACCATATATCAATGACCATAGGACGGTCTCATGCCTACCATAGGAGTCTTAAAAGACTCTGCTTAAAATTAACTGTTTAAAGTTATATTTTAAGTGCAAACATAGAGCTAGGAACCTTGTAGAAGATTATTAAATGAATAATTGCTAGCAAATCTTTTATTTATTGATAATTTTTACAAAGTTGGTTTTCCATGACAGATTTATTTAAGTAAATGCTTCATGTTTAGTTACAGGAGTGAGACTAACATCCACAGGAAAGCTTTCTTAATTAAGTTTATTCTATATGCCAACTAACACTAAGGGTTGGAGAAACAAAGGATGCAACAAGTCTCTGAACTAACAAGGTTCACAATTTAGTTCTAAAGAGAAATTAAATACACAATGAGAATACAATATTAAACCGGTGCTAAATGATGTGGCAATAGATTAGAAAAGAATACTAGGACTTTCAGTGAGGACTTGGGGAAAGCCTCACTGAAAGGTGAGCTTTGGCTGGGGAACTAATAATGATAATTTGCACAATAGAAAGAAGCAAAAAATACTGCATAATGAAAAGATGTGTACAACGTCTGATGCCCGGTATGCTGACAGGTAGAGAGTTCTCTTGCTGGAAAGGGTGTCAATGTGGAAAGCACAGGGGAACAAATACCAAAGGAAAGAGGAAATAAATGGACAATTTTTTTTTTTTGAGTTGGAGTCTCACTCTGTCGCCCAGGCTAGAGTGCAGTGGCATGCTCATGGCCACTGCAGCCTGGACCTGCTGGGCTCAGGCGATCCTTCCACCTCAGCCTTCCAAGTAGCCGGAACTACAGGCACACACTACCACGTCCAGCTGACTTTTTGATTTATTGCAGAGACGAGGTCTTACCATGTTGCCCAGGCTGGTCTTGAACCTGAAGGCTCAGACAATCCTCTTGTCTTGGCCTTTCAAAGTGCTGGGATTATAGGCTTGAGCCATCATGCCCAGCCGATGGACAATTTTAAATAAGAATATCACAATAATAAAGCAACTCTAAAATTTTAAAAAATTGTAAATTTGGCTCTGCTTCTAAAAGCCTAGCATGTAACAGTCATTTTCTAGCAAACATATAATTGGAGCCCTAGACTAAGTTCTATGTTGTGTTGTGGAGCCCCAAGGTGCAACTTGCAGTTTATGGCCAGAGAAGTAAGAATCACACTCCACAGGTTGAGAGGAAGCAGCAGGACAGAGGAAGATGCTTGCAGTCACTCAGTCCTAAAGGAGAATGAGGCCTTGTGAAATGAAGCACTATAAACCAAGGAGATGTATATACTGGCAAAGAATAAGTGCCTCTCCAGGATAAGTAATTTAACCTGTCATTTTTGAGGCTGTTCTTTCTCAAAACTTTTTTTTAAATACTGTAAAACTTAGTCATGGGAGATACCCACGTATAAAAAGCTAAGCAAAGAAAGATGAACATAGTCATAATCACACTGACTAGAGAGGGCCAAAATGAGCATTTTTAGCATACAGTTTAAACTATTTTTGTTGCCAGGCATGGTTGCTCACACCTGTAATCCCAGCACTTTGGGAGGCTGCAAGTGAGAGGATTGCCTGAACTCACAGGTTCAAACCAGCCCAGGCAAACTAGTGAGACATCGTCTCTACAATAAATAAAAAAAATTAGCCAGGCATGATAGTGTGCACCTATAGTTCCAGCTACTTGGAAAGCTGAGGTGGAAGGATTGCTGAAGCCCAGTGAGTCAATGCTGGGGGAGTCGTGAGTGTGCCACTGTACTCCAGCCTGGGCAACAGAGACTCACTCAAAAATAAATAAATAAATAAAACTATTTTTGTTATAAATATATGTGTTTATATATTAAAAGGGTAGGGGGAGAAAACAATGTCACAGTATACAAATACTTTATGTGCCTTTCACAATTAATAAATTTTGAGGCCAGGCGAGGTGGATCAAGCCTATAACCCCAGCACTTTGGGAGGTCGAGGCGAGAGGATTGCCTGAGCCCACGGGTTTGAGACCAGCCTGGGCAACATGGCGAGACCTCATCTCAGTAAATCAAAAAATTAGCTGGGCATGATGGTGTGTGCCTGTAGTTTAGCTACTTGGAAGGCTGAGGAGAAGGATCGCCTGAGCTCAGTAGATCCAGGCTGCGGTGGATGTGAGTGTATCACTTTACTCCAGCATGGGCGACAGAGTGAGACTCCAACAAAAATTAAAAATAAATAAATAAATTTTGAATAATCTCCTATATCAACATGTATACTTTTCACTAGCACTTTTGCTTTTAGCTTTTAATGTACATTTTCAAAGACAGGTTAAATGAGAGAACAGTACAATAAATCTCCTGTACCTGTAACCCAGTTTCAATTAATTGGCAACTTTTCACAAATCTTGCTTCATTTATCTCTTCCCTGACTTTGCTTATGTATCCCTAACTGATCATGTCTTTCTAAACACCACCATTATCATACTCAGTAAAATTAACTGTAATTCCTCTCAAACTCAGATCTTATTCAAAACTCCCCAGTAGTCTCAAAAGTCCTTTTGTAGTTCCATACAGCAGTTTTAACATTAGCATGCTATTCTTTTGCATAGTTGTATAATTTAGTCCATCCTTGTTAGCCATACAGTCGTTTTTAGTGTTTTGCTATGAAACACTGAAGCTATATTTTATGATAAATTCCTAGGTTTTAATGTTCAGGTTTGAAAGGTAATATTGACTTTAGGCTTCATATCTGTAACTATACTTCCTTCCCAACAAGGCTATACCAATTTTCACTTCCACCAGTTATGCAGAGGTCTATCAATTTACTTGTGATGATACTTTTTATTGCTTTCCCTAAAAGTCATGTTGTTCTTAAATATTTAAATATAAAATGTTATACAGATCCCCCTATAATAAATGCAGATGATAAATTTCTACAGGAAGACTAGAGATTTTCAATTTCTGGACTACCCATCCCAGAAGAACCTGAGTTATTTTAGGAAAATATGAAGTCCAGGTATACACCAATATATTTATAAACTAAATATTTAATACAAATATATAATATGCTTGAGTAACATATTATATACATATGATTTATATGTTATTTTTCCAAGGTAGAAAGTTATTTGCTAAAATAATAAAATATAAAAGAAGTGATTTTTAATTATTTAAAAATACCAAAAAGAAAACTACTGCCATAAAGAAGAGTCACAGGAAATTTTGGATAATACAAAGAGAATTTCATACTTAAGAAGTTGGGGTCCACTGTAGTAGTCTCAAGTTCCTAATTTGTAGAGTGCTGCCACTTCATATGTCAGGAAAGACTTGACTATTTCCTACAAAAATCTAAGTAAAACTTAGTAAACTACCTTCTCATAGTTCACTCAAGTTTTCCTCTTACTTTTACAAAGTAAGTAGTTTTTGTCACTGAAAGACAGCTACTGTTTAAACAAAGATGATTTCAAGAGCAATGCAATATTTAAATGTCTTTGAGCCAACTTATCAATTACATTATTTTATATCTGTAACTCATCAAGTAACTCACGAAGTGCCAAGGACCTTAGGAATCAACAGTGAGTCTGACAGCTGGGGTAACCAGTGGTGACCTGGAGCTGGTTGATCATAAGCATCTTTTCCCAACTTCACCTCTGGCAACATCAGATTAGTTAGTTGACATCTGCCAGAGTGGGGTTATTTGTTTTTTTGTTTTTGTTTCTTTTTGAGTAGAAGTCTTACTTTGTCACCCAGGCTGGAGTGCAGTGGCACGTCCACAGCCACTGCAGCCTCAACTTGCTGGACTCAGGCGACCCTTCCACCTCAGCTTTCCAAGTAACTGGAACTACAGGTGCACACCACCACACCCAGCTAAATTTATTTTTTTTAATTTATTATAGAGACAAGGTCTTGTCAAGTTGCCCAGGTCTCATCAAGTTGTCAGGATTGCCTGAGTCTAGGATCCCCTAGACTCAGACAATCCTCTCACCTTCGCTGTGATTATAGACATGAGCCACCGTGCCTAGCCAACAGTGGGGGCATTTACACTTGACACTGTAAATGCTACAAACCAGCCCCATCTGTCCAATAACTCATAACCATACCTTGTTTCTGTTGGTTGTAAGTTATAAATTCCTGCATTCTTCTTAATTTGAAACTTTTAAACTTCAAGAATACAAAAAGTAGTTTTATGCCATTTGCAACATTTTCTCTATTCACTCATTTTTAAAAAATGCAAAAACAAATTTACTTTAAAAAGAAATGACATTTACTTTTGTGTGTAGTCAGCTAGTCTCTAGCACTCATATAATTTATAAATTGAAAACTACATCTAAATTCATCATTATTAGGTTTACAAATTTATGTCTGAATAGATTATAAAGTATTAGGAAAGAATGACCAAACTTCAGCCTTTCCAAAGAGATTTAATTTCAAATATTGTGGTTATTTAGATATATAAGCCATAGATATAATGAAGAATCAAGAACATAATGACTAATTATAATCCACATTAACTTGAAACCATTTTGCTGTTATAAATAGACTATGCCAGAACATATGGTTCTTTACGTCACATGATAGATTGATGTTTCTCAGCCTTCAGGAACTGAGTTGGGAAGAACTGGGGAACAGGGAAGTTGAAGTAGAAACCACCAAATCTTAAGGAAGGTGCATGCCCATCATGGTCCAACAGTGAACATGACAATACTGCTATAGATAGAGATGGCAGATAGATATGGGTTCAAATTACCACTTTTTGGTTCTGTAATCTTGGCCAAAACTATTTAACCCAGTAATACTAAAGAGGATTTGCTACCACTCCATAGAGTTTTAGAAATGTGTGAAGGCCTGGGCCTTATTTTATGTGTCACAAAAACTGTTGGGGAAAGGTGTTGAGAAAATGCCAAATCCTAGAATGTCCAAACAATGCTGCACAGTCAAGAAATTATCCCATAGACAACATTCCAATGATGTACCGCCAGTCATATCAAAAAGTATACACATTAAGTGCATACATTAATTTTAAGTATACATTTATTTTATTTTAAGTATGTAGATTATATATGTACATTAATTTTCCAGAAATACTGCTACCAAAAAAAGGAAGGAAAAAAAAAATCAAAGGATGATTATTTCTATCTTCTTCAAAAATTCATCAAAAATTGGTCATTAATTTCTTTTTTTTTTTTGAGTCAGAGTCTCACTCTGTCACACAGGTTGGAGTACAGTGGCCCGATCACGGCTACTGCAGCTTTGACCTGCTGGGCTCAAACGATCCTTCCGCCTCAGCCTTCCAAGTAGCTGAAACTTCAGGCATGCATCACCACACCCAGCTACTTTTTTTATTTATTGTGGAGACGAGGCCTCACCAAACTGCCCAGGCTGGTCTTGAATCCCTTGAATCCAATTTTTATAAATTGGATTTTATTAGAAAACCATGTTGCTAAGAGCAACATCATTTAATGGCTTTTATATCATAAGTCACCTTACAACAGACACAGAGGACATTAGGATTTTTTTGTAGCTCTCATATTCACAATGATTCCACTATTATATAAATCTTACTATACTGTTATCTTCTAGAGTAGTTGTGCTTGTACATTCAAAAATCCTGTATACTTTTCATTATTAATTGCTTTTTCTTTACTTTGAGCATTATAATTTCTTAAACATTATTTAGGAAAAGTAAAGCATGTAAGACATTAGAAGTGGCAGATATTTCAGTTTCCTCTTGGTGACAGCAGTACTTCCTTCACAGCATGCTATGAGTATCATTGTCCTGGTGTACTGGCATTTAGTAAGTGCTCACTAAGGGCTACCTATTAGTGTTATCTTTACTACTGGCAAATACAAAGTCTGCTTTCAACAATTATTTACCATTGCAGAAGAAATGCAGTAAGCACTAAAATAGTAGTTTGTTTTTCCCTATGTGGAATTAGTTCCTTCTTTTTTTTCTTTTATTAGAGACAGGATCTCATTATGCTGTCCAAGCTGGTCTCAAACTTCCAGGCTCAAACTATCCTCCAGCCTCTGCCTTCCCAAGTACTATAATTATAGGCATGAGCCACTGCACCTAACCCGAATAAATTCTTTTAAAACTGGGTAATTAAAATGGGCAACAGAGTGAGACTCCGACTCAAAGAATGAAGAATAAATAAATTACATAAGACTATTATATTTCCATTATAGATGTA
This sequence comes from Carlito syrichta, assembly GCF_000164805.1. NCBI lineage: Eukaryota > Metazoa > Chordata > Mammalia > Primates > Tarsiidae > Carlito > Carlito syrichta. The sequence continues at coordinate 1,061,383 of NW_007254959.1, read as the reverse complement.
GATAAGATAATCCTTATATACATGCCTAATGCATGTATATATACATCTTGCTTAATATCAACTTTTAAAATACATGGAGTAAGCGGGCTCAGTGGCTCAGCCTGTAATATCAGCACTTTGGGAGGCTGAGGTGAGTGGATTGCCTGAGCCTGCGGGTTTGAGACCCGCCTGGGCAACTTGGCGAACCTCATCTCTACAATAAATCAAAATTAGCCGGGTGTGGTAGTGCACATCTGTAGTTCTGGCTACTTGGAAGGCTGAGGCGGAAGGATCCCTGGAGCCTAGCAGGTCGAGGCTGCGGTGGCTGGGAGCGGTCACTGCACTCCAGTCTGGGTGACGGAGTGAGACTCCAACTCAAAAAAATAAAATAAAATAAAATAAAATAAAATACATGGAGTATTAACTTTAAATAAAAATTATAGAAGCATATTTGTTGTTATATTCACAAGCATGTTTTAACCAAAAATGCAAAATAATTTCTTTTAAGTGCCTCTTTGTTGGGATAAATAAAGACCTATTAGGGCATTTATATATTTGAGCATTTATCTAAGATCTTTTGTCTTAGATATAATTTTCTTTCAAATAAATATTTTTAAAATATTCCATTTTTAGCTATACCCTTAAAAAATTACTCCAAGCCAGGCTCGGTGGCTCAGCCTATAATTCCGTGCCTTTGGGAGGCTGAGGTGAGTGGATTGCCTGAGTCCGCGGGTTCGAGACCCACCTGGGCAGCGAGACCTCATCTCTACAATAAATCAAAAATCAGCCGGGCGTGGTAGCACATGCCTGTAATTTTGGCTACTGGGAAGGCTGAGGCGGAAGGGCCGCCGGAGCCCAGCAGGTCGAGGCTGCGGTGGCCGGGAGCGGCCACTGCACTCCAGTCTGGGCGACAGAGTGAGACTCCAACTCAAAAAAAAAAAAAAAAAAAAAATTACTCCAAAGTAAATATGTACTTTAAAATATGTTTATATCCTGAAACCTAGAGTTACTAAGGATTTATCAACAAAATATTTTGGGAGGGGAAAAAAATTCTTAAATTAAGGCTCTAGAATTAAAGTCAAATCACAATTCATAAAAAGCTTTGAAAAATCCACTCTACTTATATACTGCCTCTTAAATTATAATTCTGACTCTTTAGAAGTATTCACTCAGGTTGGGCACAGTGGCTCAAACCTGTAATCCCAGCACTTTGGGAGTCCAAGGTAAGAGGATTGCCTGAGCTCAGGGGTTCGGGACCAGCCTAGGCAACTTAGTGAGACTTCATCTCTACAATAAATCAAAAAATAAGCTGGGTGTGGTAGCATGTGCTTGTAGTTCCAGCTACACAGAAGGCTGAGGCAGAATGATTCCGAGTCCAGCAGGTTGAGGCTGTCGTGGCTGTGAACTTGCCACTTCACTCCAGCCTGGATAAGAATGAGACTCCAACTCAAAAAAAGAAGTATTCACTCAGTTAAAAAAGTTATAAAGATTGGGCTCAGTGGCTCAGTCTATAATCCCAGCACTTTGGGAGGCCAAGGCAAGTGGATTTCCTAAGCCCACGGCGAGTTGACTGCCTGAGATCATGGGATCGAGACAAGCCCGGGCAACTTGGCAAGACCTCACCTCTACAATATATCAAAAATTAGCTGGGTGTGGAACCATGAGCCTGTAGTTCTGGCTACTTGGAAGGCTGAGGCAGAAGGATCACCGGAGCCCAGCAGGTTGACGCTGGGGTGGCTGTGAATGTGTCACTGCACCTCAGCCTGGGCGACAGAGTAAGACTCCAACTCAAAAAAAAAAAGTTATGAAAGATGTCATTTCCCCTTCAAACTAGCTATGTAAAATGAAATGATTTACTTTTAGCTATAAACCAATATTGATATAAAAAGAACCAATGGGTTTAACCAAAATACACTATTCATCACTTAAATTGTTATGCAAAATATAAATTTCTTAATTAAATTTTGAGAATTACATCATAAATTTTCACAGAAGGAGTTTCTCCTCGAATAGTGTGCCTTACTAATGCTAAGTTACAACCAATCTCACCAGCTTAAAATCTAGGTTATTAGCTGGGTGCAGTGGCCCAGTACTTTGGGAGGCTGAGGTGAGAGGACTGCCTAAGCCCATGGGTTTGAGACCAGCCTGGGCAACCTGGTGAGACCTCGTCTCTACAATTAATCAAAAAATTAGCTGGGCATGGTAGCACATGCCTGTAGTTCTAGCTAATTGGAAGGCTGAGGCAGAAGGATTGCCTGAGCCCAGCAGGTCAAGGCTGCGGTGGTCATGAGTAGCATGCTACTGCACTCCAGCCTGAATGACAGTGAGACTCTGACTCAAAAAAAACCAAAAACAAACAAAAACAAGCAACTAGGTTACTGTCTGAAAACTAGCATAATGAATAGCATACATATATGAATCACTTCTGATTAGGTTCAAAGATGGTATAAAATAGAGCACTCTTGGAAGCACAAGTTCTGTACCAGCCTTCCATTCTACACCTTACTTCAATGCCTATACCATAGACTCCATTTCCTTCTATATTGTGACTCCATACACTCAGACGAAATAATATGATGACAATATTGATTCAGATGGACAGCAATTAAAAAAATATGAAGGTAATGATGGACGTGAGAAAACTTAGCTAGTCAAAAGACTTTTCTACCATAAATATACTACACTTGATCCTCAAAGTAAAGAATGTTCATGGGAGAGAAAAATTTAACTTCCATAGAATAGTGGTTCTCAAACTTTAGTATGTATCAGAATCATTCACTAGAGGGCTGGATCAAACAGTGTGCTGGGCTCTCCTCTTGCCCTCCACCACTAAGTTCTGATTTAGGAAGTCTGGGAAGGGAGTGAACTATATGCATTTCTAAGAAGTCCTCGTGGATGCAACTGCTGCCAACTCAGAGACCACACTTGTAGAAACAAAATCCATACAGTCATACCAAGGATTAGATATGAGAGCACCTATCAAGACAAACGTAGCATTTTTATATATTCTAGATTATTAAGAAGGAAATATATCAAAAACTTCACCAAATGAATGTTTATAATTATAATTGGTACAAGGTCTTTTAAAAAAATTGTGAAAGGCCAGGCACAGTGGCTCATACCCATTCCTGGCACTTCGGGAGGCCAAGGCAAGAGGATTGCCTGAGCCCAGGGGTTCAAGACCAGCCTGACATACTTGGTGAGACCTCATTTCTACAATAAATCAAGAAAAATTAGCCAGGCATGGTGGCGCATGCCTGTAGTTCCGGCTACTTGGAAGGCTGAGGCAGGATTGCCTAAATCCAGCAAGTAGAGGCTGTGGTAGCCGTGCACATGACACTGCACTCCAGTCTGGGTAACAAGTTGAGACTGACTCAAAAAAAAAATTATGAAAGAAACTAAAAATATTTTTTCACAATGTTTTACTAGATGTGAGAGAAAATTCTAGAGATTAGTAAAACTTTCCTTTTCATTTCCCCATGAAATGAAGTCCTATTTCATTGTATTTAGAAGTCATATTTGGCTTTTAATATAATTTACAATCATCTTACGTTTTGTGGACTGAAGTTGGATGTAAATAATATAAACCAACATAATCACTCCTTGTAAGTGGGATCTAATAATTAATTCAAAAGAAGCTAAAAAAAGACATTTGACTACTGAAAATACCTAAATATATAAAAAGGAGAATGCATTTGACATGCTTACCCCCTTGGGCTCTGGAACAATCAAATGTGTGCATTTCTTATTAAGGATCAGCTGGCAATCCCCCCCGTAGAATGTAACCAAGGCCCACAGGGCACTTCTGTCTTCAGATGATACCTGATGGAAAGTTAGAAATAAGATTTTACCATACATTTCAATCTGTGCATGGTCTATATTTTTACTTTATTAGAATACAATGCAACAATTTTGCTTTATCTACTTTTATCACTTATGAAATACAATTAACCTAATATTAGTAGAAAAAAATAGAGAAGCTTTTAGCTATTAGTTTATTATAATATTTTATTCCTATCAGAATAGTTTTACAGATATAAATCACTTATTTTTGCCTTGTCACCAAATGAATAAAAAAATTTATCTCCACATTCCGAAAGACTGAATGGAGGATTATTTCAGTCTGTAACAAAAACAGCAGGGGAAAAAAAGCAGAAAGAGCTAGTATACCATTCAAGCTTCCATTTCTATATCTATGAAAATGTTTAAATATAATAGCAATATAAAAACTATATTTGAGGAGTACCTTTACGCTAATGGATAACAAATATTAATTGTGAAATGGACAAAATAAAAAGAAAGATAAAAAATATGGTGGCTTATAAGTTCAGGGAAAAATGTAAATATTATTTAACACACAAAAAAGAAATAAGGCAAGCATAAAAGAAAGAATTCTTATGCTTGCATAGTGATGAAGACTCCAGGTATAATGGCTTATGTTGTAAAACAGGCTTTCACTGTAACAATAAAAACAGCTACCATTTATTGCCTGCCTACTATGTGCCAGGAACTGTGCCAAGTGCTTTATATATATGCCTAATCCTTGCAACCGCCATGTGAAATAGGAATCATTAGCCCCATGTTAAAGATAAGGAAACAAACTAAATTATACCTAATAATTAGAAAGCTGGCTTTCAAAACCCAGGTCTGTCTAAACCCAGGTCTAACTCCAAATGGTATTTTTTTCTACTGTTCTATACTACTTCTCTAGGGGCAGTTACTATTGGGAAAGTCAAAAATAATTTCTAAAAAAATAAAATTTTAGAGTCTGAAAAACAAAAGAAACATTTAAGAAAAATAAAGATGTGAGCATTAATTCTAAAATAATCATTTAACCAATTAAATTTTTTCTTGACAAATTTACTGTAAGTTGAGGATTATGGTTGTTGAAGAATCCTGAATTTTATTTCAAGTTAATTTTTTAAAGTATTGATAAATAGCATGTTAATTTATTTGTAATTGCCAGTATAAAGGTTGTCAGTAATCTAACATTCTCCATCTACTCTCATCCATTTTACAGATATTTCTAGAAATTGTTTGTATTCCATATTACCCTATGAATATTAACAAGAACATGTTAGCCTTCTAAAATGACTTTCAAATCATTATTTTGTATCTTGCTAATTTAGTAAGTCAATGTCACATTTCAGAAGATTGGACCAGGTTATTTTTATTAGAGGCTTTCACAAAAACATTTATATCCTGAAGCATTTGGAGAGTTGAGATTTAATTATATGATAATACAGATTAATCCAATGAATCATTATGTAATCTTTATTAAAAATGAAATTAAAAACATTATCTAGATATGCCTTTATTACCAAGATTTGGCTGTCAGTTACATATTATTTTTATTTCACTGACTACAGTAAATCTCGTCTTTCCTATACCCTGTTTGGCCTCATCACAGGCACAGACCTTAACAGGGTGCAGTATATTGCTGTGGAAAGAACATCAGATAAAGAGGAATGGAGGAGACCTGGAATTAACAGTGTCTCCAATAACTAGCTTATGTCAACTTGGAAAACTTCCATGACCCAGATTCTTCATTGATGAACATTTGGATTAAATGACTTTGATCATCCACACCAGCTCATTTAATGAATCTCCAGCAGCATAATTAATAATGAAGAATGCTCTTTCCACACCAAAATGTTAACAAGTTACTTAGTGGTGGTAGGATTAAGGGGACATTTTAATTTCATTTTTATACTTTTCTGTATTTTCCAAATTTTCAAAAGCATTAATTTTATAATTAGGGAAACATGCTTTTCTTTTTTAAAACAATCTTTCTAAAATACCAATGTTATCATGTTGGCTAATAGAGCTTTGCTGTCTTCTCAATGCCATATCTAATATCCAAAAACTCCCCCATGGTGTCCAGGTCCTCCCTGGTCTGTCTGGCTTCTGACCGCCTCCTCCTAGTCATCAGTGCTGCTCCACATGCACCTGAAGTCCTCAAACAAGTTCTGCCTTCCCTGTATCCAGGCCTTACCCAGCCCTCAGCAGCTCCTACTCTAAGACTCATCACCTCAGGTGTCGTTACCATTGTACTCACAGCAAGCTGGACAGAACTCTAGTTCTCACACTCTAACTGTCTGCTTATTTGTCGTTCCCACCCCCCATACTCTAAAGCAACTAGGAGCAGAGGACTAGAATTTCATCTCTGTGCCCCCAGGAATAAAAGATTTCCTTTAAACCAATCAGGAACACTCTCCCTTCTCCTTCAGGTCTCACCACCCCAATTCAACACTCAATTCTAGCTTGCATGATTGTCTCCTTGTCCAGACTTGATTATGAACTATAACACTATTTATTAGAGAGTCTGACATTAAAATTATGTCCTAAACTTCTTTGAGAACTTTCACAGTACCTAGTACAGTGCAAGGCACATGGGTAGGCAGTCAAGAAATACTGTTGATTGAGATACAGAATGAAAAGGACTTCTTAGTCTTCTAGATTTAAATCATGACCTGGCCAGGCTCTCCATTAGACTCTTGACCTATTCCCCAAAACCTACCCAGCACATTACAACAGAGGCCTCAGCCTGCATCAATACCGGGTCAGAAGAAGGCAGATGATCTCTGTGCTTCCCAACTTCTGCTGGCACAAGCTCCCTTCCCTACCTCTCCCTGGGAGAGCTCTGGAAGACTCCAACAAAGAGCTCCAGCTTGTATCAACACCCTGACGGGGAAAAGACAGAAGGTCACTGAGAACCACCAAGCAAACAGTCCTTTTGTAAAGGTGGGGTCCTGCCTGGCATATGCATGTGAGCATGTGTGCACCTAGGTGTTCCAGTGTGCAAAAAAGGTGCAGATCCCTCCAACAGTCTCCAGTCAGTGCAGGCTAACCATGGTGACCATTCACTCCTGTTTGTTTCTGGTACCCACTTTCATTTTTGCACGTGTTGCAACACACCATATTTGCTCACATTCTGTCCCCTTCTAGACTGCATATTTACTGAGGGAGAAACCCCATCTTAATTAATTTGTACCCCTTTGCATTGTTCCTGTCACAAAGTAGTCATCAAGGATTTGTTGAACCAAAGTCCCTGAGCTGCACACTGTACATGTTTGTTAATACATCTTAAAACCAAATTAACATGTTTAAGCAACCACAAAATATTAGCGCTCCCAATGCACTTTTCTTAAACTACAATTTCCAGGGTTTCTTCATATAAGTGACTAGCAAAGTCTTCCCTGGCCCTATTTGAACAATGTTTCTGAACTTAAAGAAGTGCTTTTTATTTACTCCATGACACACAGAGGATTTCAATTCATCATGGCAAGTGATGAATTGTGATATTAAGTATAGTAAGTGATCCATAAAGATCATACTGATTCTGGATTCGGATTTTTCTAACCTAATGAATTTGCTAAAAGGATATAAAATACTACCGAAGATCTTGCCAATAAATTCACTTTTTGTCCACCATAGATCCAGTCACTCCCACTGATGAGTTTAGCACCTAGATACAATTTTACCTTTCACCTGAAAGTAAGTGAGCAATACTTCTGCTCAGTTTGTTACCAGCAGGGTCCCTTCCCAGGTCACTGAACCAAGAATCTAGACATTCATATTCTCTGGTCACAACTTGCTCACCTAGCTTCTTCATGGAATTCCCATCCCCCTGCCACCACACTGACTACACTGGTGTCTTAGCCCAGAACCCCAAATGTACTTACTTAGACCACTAAGCATGTGTGATGCTTACTGAACCAAGCAATACTCCTGTATCACTTTCCATTATCCTTTTTACCCTTCTCCTCCTGGGTCACAGAACAGGCCCAGGTACAGCTATCTCCTATCAATTTATGTTCTTAAATTTTACCTGGGATGTATTCCCATCAATAAAAACTAAAATGATTAAGCCTGACTCTATTCTTGACTTCTAAAAATAAAATCCTACGCCTCCAACATGTCTCCTATTTATTTTCAAGCTCCTTTTTCTTTCTCCCCTAATTTCTTTGTTACCCAAGGCTTTATTCCTGGTTATCTGCTCCTCTATTATGTTCTGTGGGAATTTCCTTCATGCCACAGTATCTCTCAGTCCCTACACTTGAATAACGTATCGACGACCAAAACAGTGTTTTAACCACTGTCATCATTTTCCTTCACAAACCAGGCTCCTTTCTACATCCTACCCCATCAGCGATGCTAACACTTTACTGTTGCTCCTCATCTGAAACAGTGACACGATGGCTTCAGATCCCCATGTGAAAGCATCCAACCGTCAGGGTACACAGTAAGTGCTGGCTTCTCTTTCTCTGCACAACGGCATCCCAAGGCACCAAGACCTGCTGAGTCCCATCTGCTGCTAGTTTCCATGTTGTATCTGCTAACCCGAATCCAATCTCCAACTTGTCAAAACTCCAGCCTCTGCCCTGCCCTACATGTCATACTCAGAGCTCCCAGATCAGTTTTTCTTCCAACAGTCACAAGTGATTTTAATTTTGTTTGCTTTTTTCCTGCTATAAACATTTATAATCCAAAGTTAAATATATAAGGAAAAAAGTGAAGAAGTATTCTGCTGCCTATTTTACCCAGTGCAAACTCATAAACCTCAGTTTTCAGATTTCTATCATCTCTATCTGTCTAGCTAACCGACCATTTTTTCTTCTACACCCAAATGCATAACTTTGGTTCTGACATCAGTCTCCTCCTAACCAGCCTCTTGTGCATTCCTGATTTCTCCTTCCCCTTTGCTCCATTTGAAACACACTGCTCCCTTCCCCGTTTCCTCCAATTCCGCCCATACTTTAAGCACTCAGATCTCACATCTTCTGTTATCAAGGCTTTCCGAGCTCAGTCAGACTGATTCCCTTCTTTCTTAACTCATGCAGTTATACCTGTGCCCTGAGTTAGCATACTGCCATACACGTATCATGTATGTACATGTATATTTTAACCTCATTCATTATGTGTATTATAAAACAATCTATTACAAATATTATAACCTCTGTTAAACTATGTTATCTGCAAAACTAACAGTATTCTCTGGTGCTAAACTCATAGTTAATAATTAACAATATCTAATTACCTAATTTAAAACCCTGTAATCATCTTATACTCACATGCTTTTGAGTTTCTTATTTATTTCACCAAATCAAGTCTGTGAAATCCCATGTCACTGTGGCCTCAATCTCTGAAAAATGCCCACAGGACACCCTGCCCCTGTTCCAAACTCAGCATGACCCTTCTTCCTCTCTCCCTTTCTCTTTCAATTTGAATTCTTTCTGGATAGTGGGCTCTGATCTCTGAAATCCAGAAATCCAATCAATGCAAATATAATTAAAGGAAAAATTCACATTTTAGCCAAAGTACACTGTGTTGATAATAAGTAGTAATAAAATGTTCATTTTTAAAACTTTTCTGGATACGCTGATTGTAAATTTGGAACATACAGAGAAGTATAAGGAAAACAATAAAAGTTACATATAACCATAGCACCCAGCATTAAATTCATTTTAGCCAACTTTAAAAATCATTCATGTAAACACTTATAACAGACACGAAAAAACATTGTAAAATACAAAAAACAACAAAATTACTGTTAAAGAGGAAAAAGAGCCAATTTTGCTATTTTAAGGATCTCCCATCAAACTGAAGTAGCAAAAACAAAGAGAGTATTTTAAAGAACTTCCAGTCTTTACAAGAGACAGAAACAAAAACACAGTAACCACAGATTAACTTACTTATTGTCTGAACAGAGGAGGAATCAAATTCAAAAAATCAGACTGGTAATATTCTTTGTCTTCACAGTTGAGACTTGGCAATAACCTAGTAATGCTAAACCAAGCACTCTCTAACCCTCCATCACAAAAGACATAAGGAAAAATGAGTTTATAATCAAATTTCTTTCCGTCTTACCTAATATCTTTGATAGGCCCCTTTCTCAAAGGCTTGCATAGAGATGGAGGACTCAATACTTTCTCAAAAATATCACCTATGAGCCCCAAAATGACAGCCTGGAATGAGGCCTGTCAGGTTCAATGAGATGGGATACCCTACAGTGTACTTTTTCCTCTCTAAGGACCACTAATTTTAAACAAATTATTTCATGTAATTTGAAAATAAATTTAAGATGAGCTCGGTGGCACAGCCTGTAATCCCGCGCTTTGGCAGGCTGAGGTGAGTGGATTGCCTCAGCCTGCAGGTTCGAGACCCACCTGGGCAACTTGGTGAGACCTCATCTCTACAATAAATAAAAAAAATCAGCCAGGCATGGTAGCGCGTGCCTGTAATTCCAGCTACTCGGAAAGCTGAGGCGGAAGGATCGCCGGAGCCCGGCAGGTCGAGGCTGCAGTGGCCGAGAATGGCCACTGCACTCCAGTTTGGGCGACAGAGTGAGACTCCAACTCAAAAAAATAAAAAATTAAAAAAGAAAAAAAGAAAATAAATTTAAGCAATACCAGCTTGTTTTTTTTAATAATAGTTTTTATTATGGTTTAAGGTCTTTCCTTAGAAGGACAAAAATATAATAAACAAATATTAAATATTCTCTTACTATCCAGAATTAGCCACTGTTAACATTTTGGTCCTTCATTTCAGATACTTCTTATATATTTCATTTGACCGATGTAATAATATATATACCTATGTTTTATCCTGCATTTTTCCACTTAAAGCATTTCCCATGTCTTTACATATTTTCATAAAACACAATTCAAAAACAACTATACAGACAGACTATCACATAAGTATATATCACAGATTTCCTAAACCTTTCCAAATAGTGAATGATCTTATTGTATCTAATTTCACCATCTCATAAATAATGTTTATAAATAACTACGAATCCCTTTATGCATCAATCTGTCCTTACTTCTATAAACTTGGGTCAAATTTCTAAATATAAAAGAACTGCAGGGAAAAACAAAATGAGTACTTTAAGGCTCTTTTATTTATCTATTTTTTTTTTTGAGTTGGAGCCTCACTCCTTCACCCAGACTGGAGTGCAGTGGCCGCTCCCGGTCACCGCAGCCTCGACCTGCTGGGCTCCGGTGATCCTTCCGCCTCAGACTTCCGAGTAGCAGGAATTACAGGCGCGTACTACCACACCCTCCATCACTGATTTATTGTAGAGATGAGGTCTCGCTGCCCAGGCAGGTCTCGAACCCGCAGGCTCAGGCAATCTTGACTCTACTCATCTTTTCTAGAAAAGTTACACTAATTTATACTCCTAAAAGCAGTAAGTAGGAGAGTTTGTCTTCAGTATCTCCACCAGCATTAAATACATTGTTACAAATTTGACAAACAAAAATTATGTCATGGCTATTAAAATGTTCTCATCTTTGATTCTAAAGTATGCGAAAGGTTTTTTATACCTATTATTTGTATAAGCTCTTTATAGGTTATAAATTCATTTCTCATCTGGGCACAGTGGCTCCCGCCTGTAATCCCAGCACTTTGGGAGGCAGAGGCAAGAGGATCGCCTGAGTCCAGGAGTTCAAGACCAGCCTGGACAACTTTGGCAAGACGTCTCTACAATAAGTCAAGAAAAACTAGTGGGGTGTGGTGCTGCATGCCTGTAGCTCCAGCTGCTTGGAAGACTTAGGGGGATCGCCTGAGTCCAGCAGGTTGAGGCTGCAGTGGCTATGAGTGTGCACATGCACTCTAGCATGGGCAACAGAGTGAGACTCCAACTCAAAAAAAAAAAAAAAATAATTTCTCTGCCCTATCTGCTAAGGTCTTATTTTTTTCTTATTGATTGGTATGCATAAGCCCTTTATTTGTTAAGAAATTATTTGTCATTATTTCTGACTGAATTTTCCTTGTCATCTTTTAATTTCATTTTTAATATTTTTTTCATACTCAAGTTTTAAATCTTTGTAATTTTCAAAATTAGAAAGACCATTTTCACCCATTAAAAACTTTTAAAAGCACAAATATTTAAATAATTATAAGTGTGTCATAAGTTCATTTGAATATACAGTCAGTTTAGTAAGTAGCTTCTCTAAAACTGGCTAAGAAACAGGACATAAATCCTATCAAATAGAAATTCAGAACTACCATGTGTAAATAACACAACACTAACTGTAACCATGCTTACCTGAGAAAGACAGGCAGTGATTCCAAAAAATATCTGACATGACTCTGGAGAAAAACCATTTACTCTGTTTTATAGTTATTAAGATTACAATGAAATAAGATTAGTGCAGCCTGTATTTCAGTAACAGACATTACCCAACCCCACCCTCCCACTCAGTCCACTTAGGAAAGAGACAAACTTAAGATGGCTAAAGAAGAGTGCTGGGCAGACTGGAATAAAACAAAGTGGGTGGCACAGAAAAAATTAAGTGATTTTCTGTAAAGTACATCTTAACATCCAATCTTTCCATTTATATCATAATCAAATGGGCATAATATACTCATGGGGGAAAACATTTGACCTCTGATAGCTAGCTAACTATACGTACATACATACATAAACACACATGCATACACACATATACATAAGTATTATTTTAAAAACAAATTTAAAATGTCTTAAGTTTATTTTAGAATGAAACATTAACATGACTGCTTCTTTTGCCCAGTAGAAAGAATCCTTCATAAAAGAGCTTATCTGGGCCAGGCGCAGTGGCTCAACCTATAATCCCAGCACTTCGGGAGGTGAGAGGATTGCCTGAGACCATGGATTTGACACCAGTCTGGGCAATTTGGTGAGACCTCATCTATACAATAAATCAAAAAATTAGCTGGGCACAGTGGCATGTACCTGTAGTTCCAGCTACTAGGAAGGCTGAAGCGGAAGGATTGCCTGAGCCCAGGAGGTCAAGGCCACGGTGGCCGTGAGCATGCCACTGTACTCTAGCCTGGGCGACAGAGTGAGACTCCAACCCACAACAATAAATAAATAAATAAGTAAATAAAAGGGGCTTATCTGAGTTCAAGTTTTGTCACCACTAACTTTGTGAACTTAGGCAAAAATACTGTGATCTTGTTTCTTTTTTTAAAACAAAAGTTGGAATATATAAATCCCAAGATCCTTCCTAGTTCTAAAGCTGGTTTTTAAAATCCATTCAAGATGATCACTGAGAGCTTATTATGCGCCAGACACTAGGAATGCAACTAAACATAAGGCAAACATGATTTCTATGTGCCTGTACTTCAGTCAATTCAAAGCAAGCACAATGGCTTTTTTGAACAATTTGGAATATACAGAATTTAAAATGGATTAAAGTATTAATTCTCTTTCCCTACTGAGAAAAATATATCTATTGAAACAGGTGAATTAAGAAAAACATCAGAATGAAAACTCTTACAATTTTGAAATCTCCTATACAGGTATATTGACAAATCTTATAAACATTTGAGAATTCCCTGATTGTAACAAACTCTGTAGACTCCAATATAGTGCCTGTAAGCCCCATTATCCAAGATCTATTTCCATCTTCCTACCATACCTCAGGGATTTTCTACTTCCAAAGATATGGAAACATTAATAAAGGCAAATTGCCGAGTGCACTGTCTACCAGAGAGCCTCAGGGGCTCCCTTTTCTGGATCCTTTAGGCTACTTACGAATAGGAAAGTAAAAGCTCAAAAAGCTCACAGCTTCTTAAAGAAGTCTTGTGTGGAGTGTAAATGATCTAGAAAAGCAAAACTAGCCTCTTATGTCTTCCAAAATACCCATCCCACTTTCAATCTTTTTTTACCTATGCTTATAAAGAAAACAAAAACAAAATAAAAAGCAACAAAATAAAACCAGGAACTGATTTTCTTCAACTCTTTAGGCTACAGATGAGAAATACTAGAATTTTTTTTTTTTAGTTGGGGGTCTCACTCTGTCACCCAGGCTGGAGTACAGTGACACACTCACGACCACCCCAGCCTCGACCTACTGGGCTCCGGTGATCCTTCCATCTCAGCCTTCCAAGTAGCGGATCTACAGGCATGTGCCACCATGCCTGGCTAATTTTTTGATTTATTGGAGAGGTGAGATCTTGCCAAGTTGCCCAGGCTGGTCTCAAACCTGCAGGCTCAGGCAATCCTCTCACCTCGGCCCCCCAAAGTGCTGGGATTATAGGCGTGAGCCTCTGTGCCCGGCCTAGACTTAGAATTTTAGAAATACTTTTCATCTAGCTAGTGCCACAAAAGTTAAAAAGAATCAGAACTCATGCCTCCAGCTCCCAGTCTGGTCTCCTACCAGTAATTTCTGGTTCTCCTTTTTTTATATATGGGTAATGACAAGTATCAGGTACATAAAATTTGATTAAGGATAGAAAATAGCAGGATTAGCCGGGCTCGGTGGCTCAGCCTGTAATCCCGCGCCTTTGGGAGGCTGAGGTGAGTGGATTGCCTGAGCCCGCGGGTTCGAGACTCGCCTGGGCAACTTGGCAAGAACTCATCTCTACAATAAATCAAAAAATTAGTCGGGCGTGGTAGCGTGCACCTGTAGTTCCAGCTACTTGGAAGACTGAGGCAAAAGGATCACCGGAGCCCAGCAGGTCGAGGCTGTGGTGGCCGGGAGCGGCCACTGCACTCCAGTCTGGGCAACAGAGTGAGACTCCAACTCAAAAAAAAAGAAAAGGAAAAGAAAATAGTATGGTTATAGGATGCAGACAAAACAATTTGCCCTAACTGATAAATCCACTTCTCATTCATTAACTATCATTTCAATCTTAAACCCAGAGTTATCCTTTCCATCTTCCCCTCCCTCAAAAAAAGGATACGGCAGAAGAGCTCCACACTGAACGGACAAAATCACCCAAGAAGGCTGAAAAAGAAAAGATGAACTAAAATCAAAAAGTATTTTTAATTTATAATTAGAAAAACATTATTTTACTAGTGTTGTTCCTAGACATTAAAAGGCTCTGTTACAACCAATTTTATAATATTCAGATTACACGTATGAGTATTCAAGTAATAGAAATAAAGAAGAATAATGCCAAAGGTGAAAAACTCAATTTCAGAATGAAGCACTACCATATTAAAAAAAAAAAAAGTACGGACATTTAAAATCTAGGTTTACATATTTATTATAGTTGACCTCATAATTACAGGGGCAGGGAAACTGTCACACAACCCACCCCACCATTGCCACTTCATCCAGGGCATAGTCAGCCTCTCATACATTCCCTTCCTGAATTCTAAACTCAGCCAAGTCTAAATTCATGAGTTTTTTTTTTTAAGTGAAGCGCAATAGATAAAATATTTGTAAACCATAAAAACTATTTCTAACTGCCTGATAATCTTTTCATAAATTCCAAAACTCAGATTAGTTATAAAACAAATTAATTATACCTTTCTGAGTAATTTATATTTTTTACTCATCATTATCCTGATAGTTCTACTTATCAAAATACCATCGAAAAATATAATAATGCTTCCATTACTACATTCTGGGAGCTAGCTGACTTCCAGAAACTTCAGCCAACTGAAACATACATACATATATATATATATGCTCATTACTCATCCATCAATTCATTCATCAAATATTTATTGAGAATCTGTTTTGTGCAGAGACAGTGCAAGGTACTGAGGAAATAACAATGAAAAAGAGAAATGCAGTCTTTGTTCTCCTGCAACTCATATTCCAAGCTAATGATCTTCAAACTATTTTTGCCATGTATATCTTAAATGAATTTCAGACAATGAAACTCATTGCTCCCATTATCATTTTAGATGATATCCACAATTTTTCAACATAACTTAAAATAAGCATATTTTCTGTGAAGGCAGGAATATTAAACATTTTATAAAATAAAGATTGGCTGTACTTGGGATAATTATTTCAAGATGATCTGATATTTTGCCAAAGGTTTTAACTAGCCTATTGAATAAACTGCACCAAATCTGAAAGAAAGCACTTAACGTTTCTATCCATGTGCTTTATCCAACAGATCTTCACATTTTTTAATAGTTCTGGGAAAATTCCAGTTGAATTTAAGAAATGGGTCAGCATCAGGAACCTGTATTGGCTTTGCTGCTTCTGAACTCAGAACACCTTCATGTGGGCCAAGCTTTATTCTCAACAGTGACACCGAGAAGCCCCTCATAGCCCATGGTTCCATGACTGAGCACTAAGGGAAGGTTCACTAAAACCAGTATTTCTAAGTTGTCCTTTCATCTGGTGATTTTCAGAGCCTGTGCCATGCACTGTAAGATGATTAGGATAGGTGAAGGCCTGCCTCTTTTTGTGTGAAGTGGGAAAGTGGCCATAGTGACCATAAGTGTGTTCTCAGGTAGTTTCAGGAAGGACTGATCTGGAAATGTATTCCCTCACAACCACTGACGCAGCATACACCCTGGAAATCCTCCCCCTGGGGACTTGGGGTTGGGTATTGCAGTTTAAGAACTGCTGATAAACCAGGCTCGGTGGCTCAGCCTGTAATCCCGCGCCTTTGGGAGGCTGAGGCGAATGGATTGCCTAAGCCCACGGGTTCGAGACCCGCCTGGGCAGCGAGACCTCATCTCTACAATAAATCAAAAAATCAGCCAGGTGTGGTAGCGCATGCCTCTAATTCCGACTACTTGGAAGGCTGAGGCGGAAGGATCGCCGGAGAACAGCAGGTCGAGGCTGCGGTGGCCAGGAGCGGCCACTGCACTCCAGTCTGGGCAACAGAGTGAGACTCCAACTCAGAAAAGTCTAGATAAAACAATGCAAAATTAAGAAGTAGGCCACAGCCTGTAATCCCAGCATTTTGGGAAGCCTAGGTAAGAGGATTGCCTGAGTCCAGGTGTTCAAGACCAGTTTGGGCAACTTGGTGAGACCTCTCTCTACAATAAATCACAAAATTAGCTGGGCATTGTGGCATGCACCTGTAGTTCCAGCTACTTGGAAGGCTAAGGCGGAAAGATCACCTGAGCCCAGGTCGAGGTTGCGGTGGCCATGAGCGTGCCACTGTACTCCAACCTGGGCAAGAGTGAGAGAAGTAGGCCACAGTATAAGGCAGAAATGAAAAACTATAAAAGCAAAGTAATAAGGAGCTATTTATCCCAAAGGTAAAGAACAATATATAAAAATGAACCCACTACAGGTCAGCATAACTAACATTTCCAATGATATCCCAAGGCCATTGAGAAAAATAGCTCTGTAAAAAAATAATTTAAAAAGTTTTGGTGCCTACAAGAAGCAAGTTTTAAACATTTATAAAATCCAAGTATGTAAATGATGGATAAACTGTCACTGTGCATAAAGATGCCTTATTTTTAAGATGCTCTGTCAAATCTAACATCAAGATAAAGGCCAAGGGATATTCCCCTAGGGAATCAGGTCTCACCCTTCAGTCAGCTGAATTCAAACTCAACTATTAGCAGCAGAATCCAAAATAAGAAACCTACAAGGTTAAGACTAAGAATATTAGGATCTACTAGACTATCTTAGAGTAAACACAAACTATTGGATTAGCTCTGAAAAATTCTACCACTGTAATGTAACACAATAGTCCCTGGACCACACAAGTGCTGCCACAAATTACAAGCAGGCTGGAATGCTGAACTAGATACAGATGAAATATGTCTATCATTCATTTAAAAATACTATAGCCAGAGAAGAAGAAAAGTGGGATGGGTATATAGTAAACTAGATTGGCAAAATGATGATAATTATAACTGCTAATTGTATAAGCAATGGGTTTGCCTATGCAGTCTTATTATATACTGACTTTCTCAGGACTACAAGTACTGTGTAAAATTAAAGAAGACTGCTTTGTTTAGTTAAGAACTTTACCAAGGATTGATCATCATTCTGAAATGTCACCTCACAGGGGCGATTCCACCTGTGGGATATATGGATCTGCATCTGCAGCAGTCACATCCAGTGATTCTATATATAGCAATATCTAAAAATATCATGCCATCCTCTAAAGTAGGTGTGCCCAAGTATTTACATATTGAAATACATACTTATTATTATTTACTTTCCCTGTAATTTTCCTTTACATTTCAGTTTGGGCAATTCATACATATGTATTTTTTAAGTTACCTTACATATAAATTCACTTCTGGATAATAAAGGAGGTGCTAAAAAATATTCATTACAACAAGGTGGCTTGGGGTCAGACAGCTTTAAGAACTGCTGTTGTAGCTTGGTCTGGCAACAATGACCTAGGCCCCAAGGATGTGTTAATAAGGTTCCCCTTCCACTAAAAAATCTGCTAAGATGTGCAAAGCCACTTAATGAGACAATAGCTCCAGGCTATTGTCTGAAAGAAAGAAAGTTTGTAGGAAAGGGTAGGGACTCAGATACTGTCCCTACAGCTAAGGAAGAACAGAAGCAAACCAGAGACAAAAACATGTTCTGAGGAAGAGGGAGCCCTGGCTCACAGCCTCATCCCTGTTGCAAGTCATACAAAGTGGCATCAGGTGAACCGACCAGGAAACCTGCTGATAATCAGTCTTCATAAAAGGACCTGCATACAAAGTGGGCCTGAGCTGGCCCTGCTGAAACAAGCATGCTAGTGACCGTTATATTTACCATTGCAAATAAATAGTCATTCTAAAGTATTTCTTTTTTTTTTTTTGAGTTGGAGTTTCACTCTGTCGCCTAGAATGGAGTGCAGTGGCCGCTCCCGGCCACCACAGCCTCGACCTGCTGGGCTCTGGCAATCCTTCTGCCTCAGCCTTCCAAGTAGCTGGAACTACAGGCGCACACTACCATGCCCGGCTAATTTTTTTGATTTATTGTAGAGATGAGGTCTCACCAAGTTGCCCAGGCGGATCTCAAACCCGTGGGCTCAGGTAAAGTACTTCTTATTCTGACAATCTCTTCAGAGTTTGGTTTATAAATATCTTCTCTTGAGAGAGATTAATTTCAGGTTTATTTTCAAAATTCAAGACTGTAAGCCTACCAAGCAGAGTTTCAGACCTTGGATACTGGTGAGATTACCACTTCCTAGCAGTCAGGCAGCTTCTCGCTCCGCAATGTGACTTAATGGTAATGTTTCATCCTTTTTCTTTTCTTTCTTTTTTTTTTTAAGAGACAGGGTTGCACCATGTGGCCCAGACTAGAATGCAGTGGCTATTCACAGGTACGACCACAGGTCATTGCAGCCTTGAATTCCTAGCTTCAAGACATCCTCTGGCCTCAGCATCCCAAATAGCTGGGACTACAGGTGTGCATCACCATGCCTCGCTGGCAATCTTATCTCCTAATGCTGTTATTATTATTAAACCACAATAAATTTCATACTGATTTTTTTAAGGCAAAATATTTAATAACTTGAAGACAAGGGGGTAATATGGAAGTTGTACAGAACTACTTTAAAGCAAGCACATAATAGAGAAGAAATAAAATTGAAGCATCAGAATTACAAAACTAACAAATTTTAAAAACACGCATTTGATGGCAGTCAACTTATGTATTGGTAGCTACAGAGCAGCACAGTAGGTAGATAAACAAAACCCAAACAATGCACCCACCAGCTGGAGTACCGCTTCCGATAACAAACTACCCAGCCAGGCACGGTGGTTCACACCTGTAATCCCAGCACTTTGGGAGGTAGAGGCAATAAGATTGCTTCAGCCCAGGGGTTCCAGACCAGCCTGGGCAACTTGGCAAGACTTTGTCTCTACAATAAATCAAAAAATTAGCTGGGCATGGTAGCATGCACCTGTAGTTCCAGCTACTTGGAAGGCTGAGGTGGAAGGATCGCCTGAGCCCAGCTGGTCGAGGCTGAGGTGACCATGAGCATGCCACTGCACGCCTGGGTGACAGAGTGAGACTCCAACTCAATAAATAAATAAATAAATAAATAAACAACAGGTTAAGTTGGGTAGCAGTCCAACGGTCAACAACTGGACAGTGTGACTAAAGGTCATTGTGACCTTGTCAGAGAGTAAACAACATAGTTAATGGGGGATGAACTCCCTTCAGTTAGTCTAACTGAAAATTAGGACCACTTGCCACATTGAGGATGGAAAGGAACCCTGTCCCAAGAGTTACCTCTCAACAGGGCTTAGCCTGCTTTTGGAATCAAATACACTCCCTTATGATAATTCAAAACCTATCTGATTCAAGGCAATGGACCTGCTTCCCAGGACAGGTTTCCTTGGCTTAGAGATCTTCCAGGCAGTGATAACATGAGATCATTCCTACAGCAGGTATAAAGGATGATCTAAAATTACTTTTAATACATAGAAACCTTACTACATCTTGATTTAACTGAAAGGGTGTGAAGCTAACACAGGTTACTGAGATGTTAAAGGGCTTTATTCATCCCACAACTTTCCACTGAAAGCAGTACTTTAGCAAAGGCCCTGAGAATTACACAGAAACTATGTATTGCTTGCAAGATATATAAGGAAAAGATATCAAATTAGTTCTATTCACTACTAACCTTTACAACAGGTAAGTCAAAGACTTCCCGAGCTTCTCCAACTTCTGGATTATCCCCATCCTCTGAAATTATATGTGAGGCTAGTGCATTATAGGAGACTTCCTTGGCTTTTCCAGCTTTTAGAAGCTGAATAACCTAAAACAAACAAACAACAAACAAAAAACAGAAAGCCACACAAATTAAAATGGACAACACTGTATTGCACAATACTGTATTGAATGGTTGATTTATTAACAATTATCGGAAATATTGGAAATTTTTAATAAAAACACATTATAGTCCCCATATAAAATTAATAGCCTTTTACTCTGAATAATATGCCAATGAAACATCTGGGGCAACAAAAACAGCAAATCTTAATTCACTGTTCAAGTAATGGAGGTTATGATGAGCCAGGTATTTGACATCATCTATCCTCAAAACACATGGGTGGGCAGACCAGGATACAGTATAGTACCTACACAGCTGAGGCAGGGCCATGCATGTGGTATTTCTGGGCTTGCAACTTAAAAGTTGGGGGATGGGGAATTTCACCATAATTGGGGAACATTTCTGAAAAGGAGATACATGAGCAGAATCCTGATGAATATATAGGTGTCAAGCAAAAATATACACAATGAGCAGGAGGGAGCTGCATTGAAAAGTTTTTTTACATGCTATGCAAAAGTCTGTATTTTACAGAAGACAAAGTGAGAAGAATGGATTGGGCTGGCTAAAGACAGATGTATCAAAGTCTTCATTCCCTAGCATACATATTCCACATGAAAATAACCTTTCACGCTCTTAACTTCTACTCATCTCAAGACCCAACTGAAATGACATCTACTTAGTGACATTTCAGTGGTATCTACTAAGCACCCAAGTGGGGAAATCTGCTCTTATAGGACCTACCACCTTGTACTGCAATGTGTTCAGGTATGCTCCCTCGCCTCACCAATGGGGGATTCTCATTGATCTCATTTCCATTGGCTGTGTGACTAGAGACAAAAATATACTCAATGAGTGGGAGGAAGCGGTGTTCAAGAGCTTTCCTATATGCTACGCAAAAGTTTGTATTTCATTCTAAAGTATCTGCAGAGCCACTGAGGGATTTCACATGGGAAAGCAGCATAATCAGGCTTAATAGAAAGAAGACAGAATAAGAAGAATGGACTGGGTTGGCTGTGTGACTAGAAACTGGAGGCCAGTTAAAAGACAACAGCAATAATCCAGGTGAATGAGGCAGGTATCTGAACTCAAGGAGCGTCATTAAGGATAGAAAGGAGGAAGATGTGAGAGAATCAGCAAGACTTGGTGACTGGATAAGCACAAAAGTCAAGATTGAAATGGTGGGGGAATAACTACTATTTACTGAGGAATATGCTAGAGGGGCAGAAGGTAGAGAGATACAATAATATGTTCTAGTTTGGGCACCCTTTTCTTTGGGGGCCATTTGTAATGTCTGTCAAAAGACATCCAGTTATATCTAGGAAAAGACTCAGATCTCCCCAATACTCAGCATATTACATGGATGGAAGTCAAAGGTATGAGAGTGAATGAGATCCTCCCAAGCAAGGAGTAGGAAGGGAAGTGGAGGCTAAGCACCAGCAATAGCAGCAGTATATACTTCAGGGCAACGCACTGGGGTCCCCTCCCACTGTGGAAGCTATTCTGTCTTCTCAATTAATCCTGCTTTCTCAAAAAAAAAAAAAGATACTTCAGGGACAGATAGAAGCAAGAACAGTATCAGAGGAGAGTAACGTCAAAAGCCAAGGAAGGTGAGGGTTAAGGAAAGGTCAACACTCAAACAAATCAGAGGTGAGTAAGGTATACACTGAAAGCATATATAAAAGTGATATGGTGCCCACACAGCTAAACTGAATCATAAGTTGGACCTTTTGAATATTTTATTGACCATCAATAGATATAAACTAGAATAGATACTACATACTTGTTTACTAAAAAACAATGGTTTCCAGTCATGAGCACTTTACCTTCTTTCTTCCCCTGATCTCTAAGCATACTTAGCTTCACATACCATTCAACTTGTCTCACAGAAAAAGATACCCCTCCTTTTATTACCCTCCTGTCCGAGTTTCTGATCCTATGGCCTTTTTTATGAGTCTTAAGATTCCAGTTTCTCCCTCTCCACAGCTATGTTCCCTTTGTCTATAAACAATGAAGTCTCCCACATCCTTACCAAATGTGTTCATGCATGTGATACAGATCCCTCTTTTGGCCCTTTCTCTTCCTCAGGCAGCCTTCTCTGCTTTCTTTTCATGACAAATTTCCTGAAGCAGTCTAAACTTTCTGTCTTTACTTCCTGTTCACTCTTCAACTCCCTGCAGTACAGCCCCTTTCCAACACTCTACTGAAAATACTTGAGTATTCATGTACTTTGAGGATGCCAAAACAAATAGCTTCTTTTTAACTTCCACACTACTGAATTTCTACCTTAATAGGTTTATCTCATGTCACTCTGCTCCAGATATAGTGGTCATCCTGACAAATCCCAAATGTATTAATGCCTTTATTCCCTAGAATATACATTCCACATGAAAACAATCTTAGGCCAGGTGCGGTGGCTCAAGCCTATAATGCCAGCACTTTGGGAGGCCGAGGCAAGAGGATTGCCTGAGCCCGCAGGTTCGAGACAAGCCTGGGCAACATGGTGAGACCTTGTCTCTACAATAAACCAAAAAATTAGCAGGGTATGGTAGCACGCACCTGAAGTTCCGGCTACTTGGAAGGCTGAGGCGGAAGGATTGCCTGAGCCCAGCAGGTCGAGGCTGCAGTGAACGGGAGTGTGCCACTGCACTTCAGCCTGGACGACAGAGTGAGACTACAACTCAAAAAAAAAAAAAAAAAGGAAAATAATCTTTCACCCTTTTAACTTCTGCTTATTTCAAGACCCAAGTGAAATAACATCTACTTAAATGACATTTCAGTGGTGTCTGTCTCCTAAGCACCCCAGTGGAGAAATCTCTTTTACGGCACCTACCACCTTGCACTGTAATGTGTTCTGGTGTGCTCCCTCCCCTCACTAATGAGGGATTCTCAAGGTGGTACCAGCACCATGTCTTCTTCACTGTTAGATTATAGCTAGTACCTAGTTCAGTGCCTGAAATGAGCTAAGGGCTCAACACGTCAACTTTCTGAATTCACATTTATATGATTCACAGAATCAAATGTTCAGGTTATTAACTTTTTAGAAAGTATACTGTTTCAGATAAAAGTGGTTTGCCAAGGACATTTCTGAGCACTTAGATTTAATTCATAGTTGAGCAAATATAGTTCCAGTTCAGCTTGTTTAAGTAATATTTGGGTCAAGACCCCTGTAAGGGCCAAAGTCCTAACATGAAATAGGAATGGAAAGGAGAGAGAAGAGAATGATGGAGAGTGGAAAAATGGGAAATTATCAATCCAGTACTGGAAACGGCTACCATTGTTACAGGCACTCATTTGGATCACTCTGGATTCTGGTTTTTTTCTTTAATTTTTAACTACATGAGAGTACTAATTTGTCATGGATTCTGTGTTTAACTGTTTAAATTCAAAGCTAGAAGTCTCTTCACCCTAAAGATACAGTACAAAAAGGATCCAAGAAAGTTCCGTTTCTAAGATAGCTCAAGTACAAGCCTCTGGAAGGTGTGACAATCAATCAGCCTTCTACAATTCCTTCTAGCCACCCAAGTTTATCTGTTAGTCTCCACCTTTGCAGGCCTAGGTTCTGATCACGCTGCAGCCCCATCCTCCAAGTTGTGCAACGCTGATGTGACACCCCAAGACAACATAATGGTATAGACTTTTAAAAAGAAAAGTATTTTGAAGACTGACCTGAAAAAGATACTCAACTAAGATTCATTCCTACCATGGACTGACCAGTACTTAGCAAAACGCACAACATCCTTTGGCATGAGCACAAGCTACAAAAAAATGGATTGTTTAATGTGATGATGTTACCAGTGTATTGTCCACATTTACTGTATAAATTCACTCCGGAAAACCAAGGAATACGAATGCCAGCCCACACACGCAAGGACACAGGTTGGTGGGAGGAGAGCGCTCTGCAGCCCCGCACACGAACAGGGATCCCGGGCTGACGGAGACGGCCAATGGTCCCCCTCGGCAGCCAGGAGCCGGGGCTCCCCGCGCAAGCTCCCTGGCCGGGGACCCCCCAACTCACCGTCTCCTCGTCCACCCCCAGACCCGCTCTGCAGGGAGTCGAGACACCCGGAGTGGGGCAGGGTGAGATGTGTCCCCGCGCGCATCCCGCCCCCCGAAACGAGCAGAGTGGGAGCCCCCTGGGTGGGAGACGGGGACGCTGGGCCCCTGGGCACGGCGCTCCGAGGCCAGGGTCGGGGGCGCGCATCAGGGGCCGAGGCGCAGCCCCCCGCCGTGCCTCCCCTCGGTCCTCCCTCTCGGCCCCCTCCCCCCACGTCCTCGCTGCGGGTCCCGGG
>NW_007254959.1:1014202-1036255 GCF_000164805.1 Carlito syrichta | reverse complement strand
GTGCGGGCACCACCAGAGCCGCTCCAAACGCCGATGGCCTGTGGCCGCCGCCCCAAAACGGGAGGTCCTAGGGACACGGGGAAACCCGTCCCCCCCTCGGTGGGGCCAGAGTGAGCCGGTCCCGGGAAAGAAGGGAACCGGGAGGCCCCTCCCGTCACCACACGCGGCCGCTCGGGGGCGGTGCTTGCGCGCGGCGGAAGGGGCGGGACCTCCGGGACTGGCGGCGGCGATGGCGGCGGGAGCGGCCTCGAGCTTCGCCCGGCGGCCTCTTCGGGCCCCTTGGACTCGGGAAGAGTGGCTGAGTGTCGCCGGCTGCTCGCAGTGGCCAGGAGAGCTCCTGGACACGGAGTAAGGCTCAGCTTCTCTAGCCGAGCGCAGGGCGTGGCCCCGGTCTACACCCGCGCTGGGCCGGTCCCGCCTGAACGGGATTCCGGAGGCCGCGGAGCGACCCGAGGCGCGGACTGGAGGCCGCCCCCGACCCGCGCTGGGACGCTCACCGTGGCGGCGAGTACGTGGGGTCCGGCCAGCGGTGCGAGGGCGGGCGGGCGGGCCACTCCGGGTGGGGTGTCGCCCAGGCCTCAGTCCCCAGTCCCGAGGTCGGGTCGCACGCTCGCCGTAGCCCGAGTCATTTGCAGCCCCGGCACATCCTGGCTGCTGCTTTGTTCTGCAGACGTCGTCTCCGGTGATGTGTCCCGTTTATCCACACCGGAGCAGAGTTGTAGAATGCAGAGCCCACTCCAGCCGCCTTCGTGAAGCCCGGCATTTGGCAGGTTAATATTTAAGCATGGTGATTTTAGTTCGTCATGCTTTTATTTACATCTGTTCTCCCTTCCTCCAACAATCACAAAACACATCGGAATGGCCGCAGGTTCACCTTTCCGTGACATTTTGGCCAGAGTTGAGAGAAGGAAGGCCATGATGTCTGCAGCCTTTCACGCTTGCCTTCAATCACACAAGCAGTAGACCAGGAGCTCTGGGGATTTGCCGAGCATTGGTTTGCTGAAGGAATATAATCAGGTCCACAATTTCTGTTGCCCACCCCATTCCCTAAGTCATTACCTGCTAAGCAGAAAACCATTTTTAAGTAAATGTTAATGAAAATTGTTTGGGCTTGTTTGTCTTTTGGGGTTTTTTTTTTTAATTTTAATTTTTTTTTGGTTTTAGAGTCTCACTCTTGCCCAGGCTGTAGTGCAGTGGCACACTCACGGCCGCCGCAGCCTCGGACAACTGGACTCAGGTGACCCTTCCGCCTCACCCTTCCAAGTAGCCGGAACTACAGGCGTGCGCCACCATGCCCGGGTAATTTTTTTAAAAGTTATTTATCGTAGAGACGAGGTCTTGCGAAGTTGCCCAGGCTGGTCTCAAACCTGTGGACTCAGGCGCTTCTCTCACCTCTGCCTCCCAAAGTGCTGGAATTACAGTCGTGAGCCACCACCCCTGACGAAAATAGGTTTAAAAAAAAAACTTTAAAATTGTTCTGTGGTACTGTAATAGAGTAAATCATTTTTCAGGCTTTATTTAGGTTGCCCACTGTTTTACCAATTTTATTCTATAATAAAAGAGAAGTTCTGGAAGTAGATAGGATTGGTTCATTAATTAGCATGCAATGGACACTGGCTCTTGTTAATTAGGTTAATACAGTTTTGTCTTTAAATTTGTGTGTTGCCGGGCTCGGTGGCTCAGCCTGTAATCCTGTGCCTTTGGGAGGCTGAGGTGAATGGATTGCCTGAGCCTGAGGGCTCGAGACCCGCCTGGACAACTTGGCTAGACCGCATCTCTACAATAAATCAAAAATCAGCCGGGCATGGTAGTGCGCGCCTGTAATTCCGGCTACTCCCAAGGCAGATGCGGAAGGATCGCCGGAGCCCAGTGGGTCGAGGCTGCAGTGACCGGGAGCGTCCACTGCACTCCAGTGTGGGAGACGGAGTGAAACTCCAACTCAAAAATAAATAAATAAATAAATAAATTTGTATGTTAATATGTGATTTTGCATGGGCAGAAGGTAAGCAACACACACAAATATACTTAATGTTTTATCATTGCAATGTTTTCATTTTTACCCCTTTTCATTTATCTCTTGAGCATTCTGAAACAGTCCTATTCTAAGACTAAAATCTCTTATAATTTCAGCTTGAACATACCTAATCTAAGAATCTGAAATCCAAAGCGCTCTAAAATTTGGAATTTTTTGAGCCATGATATGACACCCCACAAATGGAAAATTCTAACTTGCCCTCATGTGTGGAATCAAAGTCAAAACACAACCAAGTAGGGTGTGGTGGGCACCAGTAGTCTTAGCTGCTGGGATGGTTGAGGCAGGAGGATTGCTTGGGCCCAGGAGTATTATAATTATATAAATTACTTTATACACAGGCTGTGTGTATAAGGTATATTTGAAACATAAATGAATGTCCTGATTAGATTCGAGTTCCATCCCCAAGATACCTTATATAATGTGCATATATTCCAAAATTCAAAAAAGAATCGAAATACTTTGGTTCCAGGCTTTTCAGATTAGAGATATACCATCTGTAATAAAATCAATGAGTGCTTACCTGAAAGAAAATTCAAAAATTTGTCTTAGATTCTTCCTTCCTTGGATTCTTACATATCCCTCTGTAGTCAAGAAACATTTGAGTACCCAAGAATATATTTGATATTATCCATTATAACTCTGTGTTTTCAATGTTAGTAAAATGTTAGTGTAATAAATACTGTGGTTCCAAATACAGAACATGCTTTTTTCTTGACCAGTGTGAGACAATTTGTTTAGCCTTTCCATTTCCTTAAACACAAACTAAGCATGTCATTTTATGTTAAAAGACTTGAAACTGATCCTCCAGGTGTTTGTTTTGTTAGATAAGAAAGCAATTTGTACCAGGGCCAGTTCAGGGTATGGGAGACCAACTGCTCCTGGGGAGCGCTGCCCTCTTCCAGGTTCTCCCTGGCTTTTGGACTCTTGCTCTGCCACTTCTTAGAGGCTGGGCTCAGTGGCTCAGCCTGTAATCCCAGCGTTTTGGGAGGCCGAGGTGAGTAGATTGCCTGAGCCCGAGGTTCGAGACCTGGCCAGGCAATTTGGCAAGACCTCATCTCTACAATAAATCAAAAATCAGCCAGGCACGGTAGCACGCGCCTGTGGTTCCGGCTACTTGGAAGGCTGAGGCGGAAGGATCGCTGGAGCCCAGCAGGTCTAGGCTGCAGTGGCCGGGAGCAGCCACTGCACTCCAGTCTGGGTGACAGAGTGAGACTCCAACTCAAAAAACAAAAAAACAATTTGTAATCTGGAGCTCACACCTGTAATCCCAGCATTTTGGGAGACTGAGGTGAGAGGATTGCCTGAGCCCAGAGGTTTGAGACCAACCTGGGCAACTTGGCGAGACCTTGTCTCTATAATAAATCATTAAAAAAATTAGCCAGGTGTGGTGGCACACAACTGTAGTTCCAGCTACTTGGAAGACTGAGGCAGAAGGATTGCTTGAGCCCAACAGGTTGAGGCTGCCATGGCTGTGAGCATGCCACTGCATTTCATCCTGGGTGACAGAGACTCTGACTCCAAAAAAAACCTAATTTTGAGGGGTGTGTGGCTGGCTACACTGAATAGAACATGAGAACAAGCCTGAGATTGTTGTATGTATACAGATGAGGTTTTGAAAAGCCACTTGGATTAAATGTCATAAGTTTCTGCCAGTAGGTACAATTCGAGTTAAATATCCCCAAATCTTTTTTGTGTTTTCTAACTTCACATTAACTTTCATTTTTCCTAGGCTCAGATTATCTAGTTTTGCAAAACAAAATGAGAAATGACAGTATCGGCAGTAAGCAGAGTATTCTCTGAAGGTCAATTATTAACAAAATGATCATGTTTTGAATTTACTTGAGGGAAGTTTAAAAGTATTAATGCTGAGAGTGTCATGTTTTGGGCTAGTATATGCATCAGTTACAGAAAAGAAGTACAAAGATTCTGTTTAATAAGTTGATACAGGCCAGGCTCGGTGACTCTGCCTGTAATCCCAGTACTTTGGGAAGCCAAGGAGAGTGAATTACCTGAGCCAGGAGTTTGAGACCAGTCCTGGCAACTAGGCAAGACCTCATCTCCGCAATAAAATATTAGCCGGGTGTGGTAGTGCATACCTGTAGTTCCGGCTACTTGGAAGACGGGGAGGGATCGCCGGAGACCAGCTGGTTGACGCTGGGGTGGCCATGAGCATGCCACTGCACTCCAGCCTGGGTAACAGAGTGAGACCCCAACTCAATAAAATAAAAAATAAACAGTATTACCCTTAAGTGTCACAAAAAACAATGATAGGAAATTTATCTTTTTAAAATTATTTCCCTCCATTTTTTTTTTTTAATTTTTAATTTTAAAATTGTGGGGTACAATTCAGGGTTAGGTATACAGATATTCATTGTGCAGGTACCCTTGTTGATGAGGCATCTTTTTTTAAAAGCGAGATTTATTGAGATCTATGAATATAGCCGTCCCAACATGGTATTTAGTTCCTGTAAGTTTGCGTATGGACATTTTATATTATATAAATGTACATTCTTGTGAAGATAATTTTTATGAGTGTTACTGCTTATCTTTAAGAATTAAATTGCCAGCCGGGCTCGGTGGCTCAGCCTGTAATCTCGCTCTTTGGGAGGCTGAGGTGAGTGGATTGCCTGAGCCCACGGGTTCGAGACCCGCCTGGGCAACTTGGCGAGACCTCATCTCTACAATAAATCAAAAAATTAGCCGGTTGTTGTAGCGCATGCCTGTAGTTCCAGCTACTTGGAAGGCTGAGGCGGAAGGATCGCTGGAGCCCAGCAGGTCGAGGCTGCGGTGGCCAGAAGCGGCCACTGCACTCCAGTCTGGGTGACAGAGTGAGACTCCAACTCAAAAAAAAAAAAAAAAGAATTAAATTGTCATCTTTAAGTCTTCTGGTAGATGAGTTATTCTTCATGACAGATGTCAGGTTTTTTGTTTTTGTTTTTAATTTCCTGAGAATATCCATTATCCAAGTAAAATTAACTTCGTGTAAAAATTGTTTTTTTCAGCCAGGCTCGGTGGCTCAGCCTGTAATCCCGTGCCTTTGGGAGGCTGAAGTGAGTGGATTGCTTGAGCCTGCGGGTTCGAGACCCGCCTGGGCAGCGAGACCTCATCTCTACAATAAATCAAAAAATCAGCCGGGCGTGGTAGCGCATGCCTGTAATTCCGGCTACTTGGAAGGCTGAGGCGGAAGGATCGCCGGAGCCCAGCAGGTCGAGGCTGCGGCGGCCGGGAGCGGCCACTGCACTCCAGTCGGGGTGACAGGGTGAGACTCCAACTCAAAACAAAAACAAACAACAACAAAAAAAATTGTTATTTTCCATTCCTGGCCAACTAGTAGTGTTTGAGATCCTCTGAAATATTTGTTTTGTGTGTTACTGTGCCAGGCCTTCCTGATGCTGGTGCTATAAGATCCACTTGTGTGTGTCACACTGGTCTTGCACAGTTCACATGCGGTATTTTACAAATTTTTACAAAGTGAGACTCCAACTCAAAAAGAAAAGAAACCCTGGCTTAAATCACATTGTAAAAAATTACATTTCAGTGCATTAAGACTTGGAAAGTTTCTTACACAAAACTCAGTTGCTTGCTCCTGACAGCTTTTCTCCAAAACTCAGCTTCTGTCATCATGTGGCTTTGCCAGCTGTACAGATGGGAAGGAAGCACGCAGGATATTGTGCAGGAGGTTCTTATGGCCAGGCCTGGCAAGGTAACATGCACCCACCTTCAACCTTTTCCATTGACCAGAATGTGACCTCATGACACCAACCTAAGGGAAGCTTCTGGAAATGTGGTCTGTCCGTGTGTCTAGGAAAAGAAAATGGCATGGATAGTGCTGATTTTTGCCACTTTCCATTTTAAGAAAAAATTCTACGGCTTACTATTAGAGAATGCAATATAACAAAACAAATTCTCAAAGATAATTTCACAAAGAAAACTTAAGCTACTCAGTAGATATTTGTTGAACTTAGAGTTATTGGCTTTATATGAAAAGGATTAATAGTGTTCCTTTAAAAAAGCAAACACTTGAGGTATTTGTTAAGTCTTGTAATGGATATGTTGGATGTCTTCCATGTGTCCCACTTACCTCGTTAGATCTGTGCTCTACCCTACTCTACCTTGTTCTCCACCCCAGGGCACTAACCTAAATAGATTATATAAGTAGACTCCTTTGTACTCTGGCTTCCAGTTGAATTTGGTCAATGGGGAACCCCCAGCAGAAAGTTGAAAAGAGAGAAGGAAGAAAAGAGGTATTAGTGTGTTTATTTTCCAGGTTCCTCATCAGCTTGCCTTGAGCTGGCAGCAAAGGAACCCGTTTCATAAAACTCTCTCCTTCCTTTCACCCTTTGGATATAGGGGTTGTGATGGCTCCCCTGCTTCTCCCCCCAGGTCCCTTCCTTTCTGAACATCTGCCTACACCTTTCTAAGTAGTCACTTGAGAAACTTTCCCAGGTAGCCGGGCGCAGTGGCTCATGCCTGTAATCCCAGCACTTTGGGAGGCTGAGGCAAGAAAATTGCCTGGGCCCGCGGGTTCGAAACTAGCCTGGGCAGCATAGCAAGACCTGTCTACAATAACTTTTTTTTTTAATTGCCTGGTAATGGTGATGCATGCCTGTAATTCCAGCTACTTGGAAGCTGAGGTGGAAGGATTGCCTGAGCCCATCAGGTCAAGGCTGCAGTGGCCATGAACGTGTCACTGCACTCCAGCCTGGGTGATAGAGATTCCAACTCAAAAAACTTTCCCAGGTGATCCTAATTTGAGTGTGCTCTTCCCAGTAGTGACCCTGCTGCAATTAACAGGAAAACCTTGTAGGGACAATGAGAAATTCTTTAAAATATTGTAGCTGGGCTTGGTGTCTCAGCCTGTAATTCTGTGCTTTGAGAGGCTGAGGTGAGTGAATTGCCTGACCCTGCGGGTTCAGGACCCGCCTGGGCAACTTGGCGAGACCTCATCTCTACAATAAATCAAAAATTACCTGGGTGTGGTAGCGCGCGCCTGTAGTTCCAGCTACTTGGAAGGCTGAGGCGGAAATATCGCCGGAGTCCAGCAGGTCGAGGCTGCGGTGGCCGGGAGCGACCACTGCACTCCAGTCTGGTTGACAGAGTGAGACTCCAACTCAAAAAAAAAACATATTGTGTCAGCTGGGCTCAGTGGCTCAACCTGTAATCCCAGCACTTTGGGAGGCCAAGGCGAGTGGATTACCTGAGCCCGCAGGTTCGAGACCCACCCGGGCAACTTGTCTATACCTCGTCTCTACAATAAACTCAAGAAAAATTAGCCGGACAAGGTGGCACGTGTCTATGGTTCCAGCTACTCGGAGGACTGAGGCAGAAAGATCTCTTGAGCCCAGCAGGCAGAGGCTGTAGTGGCCGGGAACATGCTACTGCACTCCAGCCTGGGTGACTGAGTGAGACTCTGACTCAAAAAAAAAAAAGTTGCAGCCAGGCTCAGTGGCTCAGCCTGTAATCCCGCACCTTTGGGAGGCTGAGGTGAGTGGATTGCCTGAGCCCACGGGTTTGAGACCCGCTTGGGCAGCGAGACCTCATCTCTACAATAAATCAAAAAATCAGCTGGGCGTGGTAGCGCATGCCTGTAATTCCGGCTACTCAGAAGGCTGAGTGGAAGGATCGCTGGAGCCCAGCAGGCGAGGCTGCGGTGGCCGACAGCGGTCACTGCACTCCAGTCTGGGCGACCGAGTGAGACTCCAACTCAAAAAAACCAAAAAAAAGTTGCACATTTTAGATAATAAATAAATGGTGACGAAGTAAAAAATGGGAAACAAAGAATAATAAGCTGTGTCCTGAATGTGAGGATCCTGGAGTCCCATCAGGGGAGATTGTTGCATTTCAGACATAGCATAATCCTGTAGCTGTGGTAATAGAGAAAAGAAAATAGCATACTGGCTATTTTTAATTATGTTCCCCGAAAAGATATATTGACTCTTCACAAAATGCTAACCCCCTAAATCATAAAATTAGCCAGGCTTGGTGACGAATGCCTCTAGTTCCAGCTACTCGGAGGCTGAGGCCCAGGAGGTCGAGGCTGCCTTAAAAAAAAAGATTCTGAGCCGAGCTTGGTGGCTCAGCCCGTAATCCCGCGCCTAGGGAGGCTGAGGGGAGTGGATTGCCTGAGCCCGCGGGTTTGAGACCCACCTGGGCAACTTGGCAAAAGATATTGGCAAGACCTCATCTCTACAATAAATCAAAAATTAGCCAGGCGTGGTAGCGCACGCCTGTAGTTCCAGCTATTTGGAAGGCTGAGGCACAAAGATCGCCGGAGCCCAGCAGGTCGAGGCTGCGGTGGCCAGGAGCAGCCACTGCACTCAAGTCTGGGCGACACAGTGAGACTCCAACTCAAAGAGAAAAAAAAAAGAAAGCTGGGCTCGGTGGCTCAACCTGTAATCCTGCGCCTTTAGGAGGCTGAGGTGAGTGAATTGCCTGAGCCAGCGGGTTCGTGACCCGCTTGGGCAACTTGGTGAGACCTCATCTCTTCAATAAGTCAAAAATTAGCCGGGTGTGGCAGCGTACGCCTGTAGTTCCAGCTACTTGGAAGGCTGAGGCAGAAGGATCGCCGGAGCCCAGCAGGTCGAGGCTGCGGTGGCCGAGAGCGGCTACTGCGCTCCAGTCTGGGAGACAGAGTGAGAATCCAACTCAAAAAAAAAAAAGATTCTAAACTTCAGTATCTGTGAATATGATCTTATTTGGAAGCAGAGTCATTTCACCCATAATCGAGTTAAGATAAGGTCACTAGATATTAGGGTGGATCCTAAGTCCAATCACTAGTATCCTTACAAGAAAAGGGAAATTTAAACGAAGACACACAGGAAAATGCCAAGTGATAACCAAGGCAGGGGTTGTAGTGACACATCCATAAGTCATAGAACACCAAGGATTGCCAGCAACACCAGAAGCTAGAAGAGATGAGGAAGACTCCTTCCCTAGAGCCTTCATAGGAAGCATGGTTCTGCTAAAACCTTGATTTTGGATTTCTAGCTTCCAGAACAGAGAGAATAAATTTCTGTTGTTTTAAGTCATCCAGCCCTAGGAAACTACTATAACTCAGCATGTCTGAAGGGTGGTCAAGATGAAGCTAAAAATTTAAATGTTGAACCATGTTTGCAATTATTTAAGCCAAACAGCATCTATGTATGCCCTGCTAAAAGTTACAATTTTAAAAAATTATTACAGCCTAAGAGTGACCGCTTTCTTTGTTTTGAAACAGGATCTTGCTCTGCTGCCCAGACTGGAGTACAGTGGTGTGATCATAACTCACTGCTGGGTCTACTGGTAAACCTTCACTAGGTTAGGCTGTGGTAACTCCCAAAGTTCAGTGTGTTACCACAAAGTTCGATTCTCTCATAAAATATGTTAGACAGATATGGCTGTGCTCCTTTTGCCTTCTTCCTAGAACCTAGGCAGAAGGTATATGCAGTTCTGGTGACCAAGGTTAAAGAATAGTGGCAAAACCATGTAATACTTCTTTTTGGAATTCACTCACATTCCTCCTCAACATACATGACTTTTGAGAACAAATATTAAAAATTCCACTCAGTTATTGCATCAGGCTGAAACTCATGGAACCTCTAAATGTGGCTTCTCCCTGATCTAGTAACTGATGCCTATCTCCCCCACCCCAGCCCTGACATACAATGGAGCTGGGACAAGAGAACTGTGATAAAGGGGTAGAATGTGGAGCCCACAGCTGTCCCTGGTCCAGAGCCATCTGGATGTTAAAATCTTTGAGTGATGTTGGGAGGGCCCCCTACTTTGAGTTTGGGGACTGCTCCTCTGTTAAACAACTTTCTTTACCAGTGAAACTTTACTAAATTATGTTGCAGTAACCCCCCACCCCCTAATCTCATGACTCTGACCTCACAGATACAAGGCAGAGGTTTGGAGGAGTTGGCCTGTAGAATCACTTGATTACTGGAAGCTTTCCTTCCACCCTCCCACCCCTCAATTTTTGAGACACATTTCACCAGGCTTCTCAGAATACCCCTGTTTATTGAGTGTTGACTGAGTCCTATTGAGTGGCCAGTTTGGTCACACATCTCTACCTCCATGTTTCACCCCCTGCACTGCACCCTTGTTTCCTGGGGTCACTCCTAGTCAAGTGATTTGCACACAAGCTCTGTCTCAGGCTCTGATCTGAGTGAGCAGGGCAATTTGGAAAACCCACACTTAGACACATTCCACTAGCCAAAGCAAGTCATATGACCAAGCCCAAAGTCAACAGGATGAGAACTGTAATTCTATGGGAAAGGCAACCAATGCTAGGAATAATATACAACAAGCTATTGCAGTGGAAAAAACAGTTTCATGTTTTTAGGTTTTTTTTGTTTGGTTTTTGGTTGTGGTTAAAGGTACAGTTCACACTCTTCAGGGAGCATCTTTTTTTTTAAGTCGGAGTTTCATTCTGTCGCCCATGCCTGCTGGGCTCAGGCGATCCTTCCACCTCAGCCTTCCAAGTAGCTGGAACTACAAGTGTGCACCATCATGCCCAGCTAATTTTTTTGATTTATTGTAGAGACAAGGTCTCGCCATGTTGACTCAGGCAATCCTAGTTTTTAGTAATCACAATGTACATTTATTCAAAACGATTTAATCTGTCCAGCAAATAAGTCCCTCTAGGAATAGTTTTTCAAAAACTACTTTCACCAGTTGATGGCTCTTTAAAGTTAAACATTACTCACACTATGGTATGTAGATATGCCTATAGTAACTAAATTGCTCTGAGTAAGTTTGCACAAACAACTAAGTGCTTGCTTAAGTGGCATTATGAGGTGATGTCTAGAAGCTCTACTTGTTCAGTTTCTGTGTGAACCAGCAGAGAGAGCCAGGCATGGAGACTCATACATGTATCCCTTTTTTTTGAGTTGGAATCTCACTCTGTCACTCAGACTGGAGTGCAGTGGCGCACTCCCAGCCACCACAGTCTCGACCTGCTGGGCTCCAGTGATCCTTCTGCCTCAGCCTTCCAAGTAGCTGGAACTACAGGCATACACTACCACACTCGGCTAATTTTTTAAAATTTATTGTAGAGATGAGGTCTTGCCAAGTTGCCCAAGTTGGTCTCAAACCTGCGGGCTTAGGTAATCCACTTGCCTTGGCCTTCCAAAGTGCTGGGATACTGGCTGAGCCACCAAGCCCGGCCACCTGTATTTTAGCACAAGGAAGTGCATGCAGTGAGAAATGACTTTTTTGCAAAATAGCATATTTAGACCTAACATACCTCTTATTTTTTAGGTCTAACATTGAGAGTGAAGAAGTCTAAGGACTAAAAACAAAATACAAATCTAGAAAACAACAAAATATATTCCAAATTAAGAATGGCAGCCTATGGGGTGACTGAAGACTTCTGTTGCTTCATTTATGGCCTTTGAAATGTGTGGAAGTGGCTGGGCTTGGTAGCTCAGTCTGTAATCCCAGCACTTTGGGAGACTGAGGCAAGTGGATCATCTGAGCCCCTGGGTTTGATACTACCCAGGCAACTTGGTAAGACCTTGTTTCTACAATAAATAAAAAATTAGCCTAATGTGGTAGCGTGTGCCTGTAGTTCTAGCTACTTGGAAGACTGAGGCAGAAGGATCGCTGGAGTCCAGCAGGTTGATGCTGGGGTGGCCATGAGTGTGCCACTAAACTCCAGCCTGGGCGACAGAGACTCCAACTCAAAAAAAAAGAAAAGAAATGTGTGGAAGTAAAACTGTCATCGTGAATTGAACTGATCACTTGATTAAAAGCATCCAGTAGCATTAACATGCCAAATGAGCACATTTGTTTACAGTAAAATAAATGAATTAAACGTTCAAATTTGAGAGAAGAAATTGTGCCCCATCAGCTTCTACTAGTGCTTTATTCTGATTTTTATTTTTTTTTGAGTTGGAGTCTCACTGCGTCGCCCAGACTGGAGTGCAGTGGCCGCTCCCGGCCACCGCAGCCTCGACCTGCTGGGCTCCGGCAATCCTTCCGCCTCAGCTTTCAAAGTAGCTGGAACTATAGACACGCGCTACCACACCTGGCTAGTTTTTGATATACTGTAGAGATGATGTCTCGCCAAGTTGCCCATGTGCGTCTCGAACCTGCGGGCTCAGGCAATCCACTCACCTCAGCCTCCCGAAGCGCGGGATTACAGGCTCTACTAGTGCTTTATAACACCTTGATCAGAGTGGCTACACTTAATTTCTGTCAGTGTTTATAGGTGCCAGGTAAAGCAAATATATAGTAAAGCAAGAGAGTCCTGAAATGTGGAAGTTTCTTACAAACTGGGACTTCTCACCTTTCTATAGATGAGACCAAGTATCTATCAAAGATCTTTTCTGCTGTCAAATGATTTTTGGTGCTAGCTTTGGGAATCCATTTAGCGCATCATCACACACATTCCCCCTCTCCCCCCCACCCCACCCCAGAATGCCATATCCCCTTGTCAGTTGTATTGAGCCCAAGAACAATGTTTTAAAAAAAAAAAAAAGTTGGCCAGGCTCGGTGGCTCAGTCTGTCATCCCAGCACTTTGGGAGGCTGAGGCAAGTGGACTCGTCTCTACAATAAATCAAAAATTAGCCAGGCGTGGTAGTGTGCTCCTGTAGTTCCATCTACTTGGAAGGCTGAGGCAGAAGGATCGCCGGAGCCCAGCAGGTTGAGGCTGCGGTGGCCAGGAGTGGCCACTGCACTCCAGTCTAGGCGACAGAGTGAGACTCCAACTCAAAAAACAAAGTTTCTGGTAGGATACCTACTTAGATATTTTCAAGCTTAAACTGTTTTTGTTTTGCTTTCGTTTTTTTGAGTTGGGTGTCTCACTCTGTCGCCCAGGCTGGAGTGCAATGGCACACTCACGGCCACCGCCACCTCGACCTGTTGGACTCTGGCGATCCTTCTGCCTCTGTCTTCCAAGTAGCTGGAACTACAGGTGCACAATACTATGCCTGGCTTACTTTTTTGATTTATTATAGAGACAAGGGCTCACCAAGTTGTCTAGGCTGGTCTCGAACCCATGAGTTCAGGCAATTCTCTCACCTCTAGACCATTTTTAATAGAACAATCTTATCTTTATTCAGTTGTGTTTCTGAGACTTTTCCCAGAGGTTAGATATTTATATTCAAAAATAATGTTGGCAGGCATGACAGTTTGGGGTTGTAGTGAGTGTTGGGCTTGTTTGCACAATATATCCTTAATTTCATGTCAGACAGTTCACCAGCTGATCGGTGAAGATTCTAAACTAGATTATGTATTATACCACCCAAAGTTTTTAAAAACTTCTCCAACTTGGATGGGCTGTGGCTCATGCCTATAATCCCTGCACTTTGGGAGGCCGAAGTGAGAAGATTGCCTGAGTCTGCGGGTTCGAGACCAGCCTGGGCAACTTGGTGAGACCTCATCTCAACAGTAAATCAAAAAAATAGCCAGGCATGGTGGCACGTGCCTGTAGTTCCAGCTACTTGGAAGGCTGAGGCAGAACGATTGCTTGAGCCCAGCAGGTTGAGGCTGTGGTGGCCGGGAGCATGCCACCGCCCTCCAGCCTGGGTGACAGAATGAGACTTTGACTCAAAAAAAAAAAAAATGTCTCCAACTCTAGCTGCCTGGTTCATTACTCCTATTTAAGTCTATTTCCATCTCCAAAATGATGGGAGTCAGTCTCACTTCTTTTATAGAATATACTAAGGATGAGAAAAGTGAGGCCTGAGGAATTCAAGGCTTGCTCATTGTCATAGTTCTAGTAGAGTTTGGGTTAAACCCATCTTTTTTGACTTACTCTATTCTTTTTTTAAAAAAAAGGAAAAAGTTTTAATTTCATATATAATAAAAATAGAAAAGAGATAAATTCTCTAAAAATAATTAGATTGAAAATGATCCACTGATTTTTATTTTTTGTAGCTAATATATATTTCTCTTTTGGAATTGGTTGAGGCAGAAGAAACAATAGTTAAACCTAAATCCAGAACTTCCCAATTTTAATACCTTGTGTCAGTTTTAATTTTCTGATTTAATTAGTTTCCTAATTAGAAGGGGTTAAATTAATTAACCTCATTATTTACTATATATTTAATGATTTCTCCTCTATGGGGAGTTACTTAATTTTCAATAATTGGAAAGCTTATGACAAGAGGGAATATTGCTAAGTCTTACACTCAT
Source organism: Carlito syrichta (assembly GCF_000164805.1). NCBI lineage: Eukaryota > Metazoa > Chordata > Mammalia > Primates > Tarsiidae > Carlito > Carlito syrichta. The sequence goes on along the minus strand of NW_007254959.1, from coordinate 1,022,099 downwards.
TGTTTTATGATACAATTTAAAACATCAGTGGCAGGAATAGGACAGATTAAAGGGAACTTTAGGTGAGATATCAGATACACACAAAGGTTATTTCTCACTTGCTTTGAAACAGTATGCATGTAAAAAACAAATTGAGACTCAATAATTTCTGTCAAATTAGAACTTGATGAACGTATCCTTTATTTGAGTATAAAAGATATCTTAGAACATAGACTCATATAAGAAATAGCCCTATCACATGATCTTAGTCATAGACAATAAAATAATCAGGAAGCATTGACTAATACTACATAAGTATAATGAAAAGAAGAGCTTCTAAAATTACTATCTGGCATAAATGGCATAACAAAATGTTTAGTTTTTCCTCAGACTTGTCAATGGACTAAATGGAAGACATTTTGGGGAGATATAGTAAAATAATAAACCTGATATCTATCTGGCTTGTGGAAATCAATTAACCTCATTACTTCATGTATATTATATATATAAACAATTTGTGGATAACTATGTTTTAATGTAGTGATGTTTTTAGAGAGCAAAAATAAAGGTGCCTCTGCAAAATGACTGAATTTGTCTTCTCTTTCCACTTTTGAAGTGCTACCGAGTGTAGATGAGAGCAACCAGTCCTCTGCAGGCAGAGACTGACAGAGACAGGACACATTCACATTTATTCATGTCTCTTTATTACCATTTGTCCATTACACCCTGCCTGGGAGAGACCAAGACCCATCACGAGGTTATACAAGAAAGCTTGGGTGGTGATACAATTTAAAACCCAATCTCAGTCTTGTACAGTGAAGTGGTCTGATAACGAGAAATCCACTTTAGTTGAACAAAAGAAGCACTTAGGTGCACTGCAGATAGGTCTTGCTTAGCATCAAAGCACATCCACAGAATGACTAAGTTCCAGACTTTAAGCAGCTTATTAAATGCCAACGGGAGTAGTATAAGGTAACTCAAAGTGGGGCACTACCAAGGAGACTGGGATGTTTAGGGAGGTCCTCTTTGAGGAGGTGAGTCTTACGAGGGTTCCAGAGGATAACAGGAAGGGGAGGAGGATGCCCATTCCCATTTGGAAGAGCAGCCTGAGTACAGGCCTGGGTCTGATGATAAACATGGCGGGACGAAAGGACTAGGAGTCAACTCCTAACCCGAGAAAGATGTGGGGTGGAGTATGGAAGACACGTACCCAGAAGTAGGTTGAGGACCTTCAGGGGAAAGCACTACTTGAAGAAACAATAACTGTATTTCTCATAAATTGGAATCTATTTTAAATTCCTATTCAAAAAACATACAGGCTGTAATTCAGTCAGTAGACACTATCTTTCATTTTATTCCATTTGGAAGGTATCTGCCCTTGTTCTGCATTTCCATAATATCCAAAATAGTTCTAGCCAGACAATGCTTACTCATTCTTCTGGTTCCTGGACTTCCTGAAGCTTCACACTGCTCACAGAGTGAAGTTCAATCCACTTAGCCTGCTTTTCTTTTTTTTTTTTCCCCTGAGTCAAGAGTCTCACTCTGTCACCTAGGCTGGAGTGCAGTGGCATGCTCATGGCCACCACATCCTTGACCTGCTGAGCTCAGGTGATACTTCTGCTGCAGCCTTCCAAGTAGCTCGAACCACAGGTACACGCCACCACGCCCAGCTAATATTTATTTATTTATTTATTGTAGAGACAAGGTCTTGCCATGTTGCTCAGGCTGGTCTCGAACCTCTGAGATCGGGCAATTCTCTCTCTTCTGCCTCCCAAAGTGTTGGGATTATAGGCGTGAGCCACTGTACTTGGCCTAGCCTGCTTTTCAGAGAACTTCCTAATCTGTTGCTCTCTGCCATACATCCTACCTATGTGCTCCAGAACCTGAGCATGCCAGGCCCGTCTCTTGCCACTCACACCCTGCGTAGACTGCACTACTGTACTTTCTTCAAACACAGCCATTACTTCCTCACCTCAGCCATGACTTTATTCCATTGGAAACAACCTCTGCACATAGATACCTGTGTAAATCTTCCTCCTCTTTCTATGGTCAAGCTCAGATGCCCCATTTCAAGAAACTTCTTGATACCTTGAGATAGAATTTATCTGGAACCTTGTACTCATGATGATATAGAAATATAAATAAGTAATATAACAAGAGCCTCTTTGGCATGGATTAAGATCGACTAACTCAGCTAAATGTTAAGTTTTCATCTCAACCAATGTAATGTCTGGTGTGATGCCTCTATGGGTCATTTTCAGGGCAAGGAACACACACAAGGCTGGAGGGAACTTAAAATGTGGGAGCTTGCCTTCATCCCAATATTGATAATTAAAATATCACAGTGATGCCTTTCCAGTAGTGATGAGAACATGCCTCTCACAAAGGGTCTCCTTCACCCTCTCAGAGAAGAGGAGATACAAAAAAGAAGCACCTGGTGCAGAGACCCAACTACTACTTCTTGGACATGAAATGCCCAAGATGCTATAAAATCACCACGGTCTTCAGCCATGCACAAACAGTAGTTTTTTGTGTTAACTGCTCCACTGTGCTCTGTCAGCCTACAAGAGGAAAAGCAAGGCTCACAGAAGCAGCACTAAAAGCACCCTAATCAATATGAATGGGAAACCATCCCAATAAACAAATTTTGGATGTAAAATAAAATAAATTAATACAATAAAATACCAAAAAGACTATTTTTAAATAGTTTGTCATCTCAACACCACCGACCTACCCCCCACCCCGCCACTGCTAAAACAGATCTTATTTTTCCTTAACACACATTCTTTTCCGTGTTAAGTATGGTGCCTCATATCAAGTAGATAATGAGTAAATATTTAAGGAGTGGATGGATGTGTTTTGAATGAATTAACATCACTGCTAGAGAATTTTTACCTTACTTTTAAGGCATCTTCAAAAATAATCATCAATACAAATTTAAAACTTACTTCATCTAATAAAGTTCCTTTGTTATTAACTATTGCATTATATTTTACAATAGTCGAGTATGGAAAAAATTCAGAAAGTTTAGGTGAGGGGTCAGTATTTTTCTGGAAAGATCCAAACAGAAAATATTTTAGGTTTTATGGTTCATACAGTCTCTGTTATGACTTGCAAATTCCGCCATTGCAGCGCAAAAGCAACCATAGACACTATGTGTGCAAATGAGCAGGGCTGTGTTCCAGTAAAAGTTTATGTACCAAATAGGCAGCAGACCAAGTCTAGCCTGTGGGTTGTGGTTTGCCAATTCTAGATTGGGGCTTCCAAGGTCACAAACTGGCAAGTGGGAGAAACAAAGACTAACCAACAAGTGTTCACTAACTAACATGTTTCTTGACCTCCCAGTACAGCACTCTTTCTACTTCACTGTGCTAACTCAGTGGTCTCAGGAGGTCTGTCTGAATGCTTGACCATCAGGAAAACAAGGGAATTAGGGCTAATTAATTAGTCAAGACTTTGAAATCCATAGAGAAAAGGGGTCTCATATTAAGTGCAAACTAGCATCCTAAGTAATATATTTGTGACACTTTCATTAAATTTTCTCTCAAATCTTGAAAAATATGTATCTCCTAGCTGCCAAGATTTTCATCTTAGTATAATTATGAAGCCTCCCCAAATAATCATTTTCCAGTTTATGATACTCAGTGGGGTACAATGCCAGCTGCTGAGACTTGATGGAGCTGTTTAATTTGAGACTTATTAGCACAGCACAGGTGAAAATGAATAAAATCTTTGTGAAATTTGTCCATAGTATATCAAATATAAATGCCTATTGTTTAACAAAACTCATGGAATAAAAGAATACCATTAATTTAAAAGAAGTGAGAATATATTCAGTGTCTATCAATATAAATATGGGGATTTTAGGAACATTTTCCCACAGGTATTAATAAAAACCATTTTAGAGAAAAAGCACAAATTTCAACACATTTTAGTCATTTTATAAACAACATATTTACAAAGAAAAAGGTCACAAAGTTAGGTACGTAGCTTCTTAAATGAGTTAAAATAATTTTTTTAGTCTTTTTACATGAACAAGTATTTGAGCTTTAAGCTTAGAACAAATTTAGAAACTGCAAATCTAAAAGGGCATCTATGAGTCACTTCTTGTTATGAACTTTCTATTCCCAGTTAATTCTCAAGACACATTTTCAAAGATAGTAAAAACCCAACTACATAGAAGTACTAATACTGTATTACATTCTATGAATAGGGTTCACAAGTAATTCTCTCCTCAGTTGTAAAGCAGTTCATTTTCTTCACTTAAAAACATACTACTCTAGCCGGGATCGGTGGCTCAGCCTGTAATTCCGCGCCTTTGGGAGGCTGAGGTGAGTGGATTGCCTGAGCCCACGGGTTCGAGGCCCACCTGGGCAGCGAGACCTCATCTCTACAGTCAGTCAAAAAATCAGCCGGGCGTGGTAGCGCATGCAGCTACTTGGAAGGCTGAGGCGGAAGGATCACCGGAGCCCAGCAAGTCGAGGCTGCGGTGTCCAGGAGCAGCCACTGCACTCCAGTCTGGGTGACTGAGTGAGACTCCAACTCAAAAAAAAAAAAAAAAAAATACTACTGTGACCGGGCTCAGTGGCTCAGCCTGTAATCCCAGCACTTTGGGAGGTTGAGGCTAGTGCAGAGCTTAAGCCCGCGGGTTTGAAACCAGCCCGGGCAACTTGGCAAGACCTCATCTCTACAATAAATTTTTAAAAATTAGCCGGGAATGTGCACGTAGTTCTGGCTACTTGGAAGGCTGAGGAGGAAGGATTGCCAGAGCCCAGCAGGTCGACGCCGGCATGGCCACGAGTGTGCCATTGCACTCCAGCCTGGGCAGCAGAGTGAGACTCAAATTAAAAAAAAAAAAAGAATATTAATGTTCCCTTTGTTTTTGTGTTACATAGAGGAGAGAGTCTACTCCATATACCTGTGGAAGAAAAGGTAAATAAAACTGAAAAGGAAACAAAACAACCTCAATGTACATAAAGTACTGATTGATTGATTGTCAGGGTCTCACTCTGTCACTGGACAGATTGGAGTGCAGAGGTATGATCACAGATCACCACAGGCTTAAACTTCTGGGCTCACACAATCTTCTCCGAGTAGCTGGGACTACAGGTGTGCGCCACCACACCTGGTTAATTTTTTTATATTTTTGTAGAGGCAAGGCCATGTTGCCCAGCTGGTCTTGAGCTCTTCAGCTCAAGTAATCCTCTTGCTTCAGCTTCCCAAATGCTGGGATTACAGGAGTGAGCATTTGTTTTTAGAACACTTTGTCCAGGCAACCCTTTCGATGATTGTTAGGGTACTGGACAGGGTGAGGGAAAATGGATGTAGCAAGGGGCACAGCACCGCTGGAGCCGGCAGGCCGGAGGTGCCTCGCTAGGGACCCAGAGATTCAAGTAAATTGCAAAGAATTGTGACACACAGAGGTGAAAGAAGAAAAGATTTATTTAAGAAAAGTTCACCCCTCACAGACAGGGAGTGGGCCTACACTCTAGGTGAATGTGGCCCTACACTCTAGGTGAATGTGGCCCCATCACCCCCTGAGTCTTGGCTTAAATCCTTTCCTTGGAGCGTTGCACATGACTGCACGTGTCTGCCCGTGACTTCCTTGTCAACCACCTGTGGATGTCTTGGAGATCCTGTGACACAGAGACTCATTAATGTCCACCCACATTATCATAGCCCCTAGAGAAGGGCATGACAAGGATTCTAATTCTCCTGTATCGCCCCAAACACATTCCTTGGAGCTAATGGAGTGTGCACTTATCTCCTAGGCAGTCCCAGTAGGTAGGTTGGGGGGAGTAGGGGGGGCAGGATCCTTGACTTCCCTGTAGATAGGGCCTGTTCTGCTAGAAGATTAAGTCTCCACCCACTCCCCCTCTGGGCAGGTCATAACTTTTGTAATTACAAGTTTCATGACTTTCACAGTCCTTGACCAATGTATGATATCTTAGGCCTTGTAAATTCCCTTTACTCTAGGCAAGCTTGATTGACACTATGAGATACCTGACACCAGGAAGTCTATTTATGGAAAGACAAAGTCGGCAAAGTTAATTTTATTTAAAGTGTGCATTTCTCCAAAAGCATAGCTTCTACTTTCTCATCATTATATTAAGATTTAGGAAGAAGAGTAAAGAAAAATGCATTTCCTGCTCTCGGCCTGTCCTTTCAATGATTAAACTATTTGAGTTCTGAATAAGTCTAGTGTGCTTCTAAGTGAGACGATTTAGTTATTTATTTGTTTGTTTATTATTTTTGAGTCAGAGTCTCACTCTGTTGCCCAGGCTGGAGTGCAGTGGCATGCTCATAGCCACTGCAGCCTTGGCTTGCTGGGCTCAGGCTATTTTTCCTCCTTGGCCTTCCCAGTAGCTGGAACTATAGGCATATGTCATCTCGCCCAGCTAATTTATTATTATTATTATTATTATTATAGAGACAAGTTCTCGTCAAGTTGCCCAGGCTGTTCTTGAACATCTGGGCTCAGTCAATTGTCTCACCTCTACCTCCCAAAGTGCTGGGATTACAGGTGTAATCCATGGCACCCAGTTAAAAGGATTTAAGTAAATCTGTTTACCTGCATGAGAAAGCTATGAGAATTTTAATGAAAATATAAGAAATTAGTAGAATATTTAGATAGTGTTGGGTTCCATGTTCCATTCCTACGAAATTGTCAATGTGTTGGAAAATATGTGTTGGAGGGGAGGAAAGTTATCTTTCCTTCAAGACTTCCAAGTTCTCAGCTGGGGCTCCTATAATAAAAAACAGATTAACAAGAGAAAAGTATATAATTTTGTTTATTATGTTTTACATGACATAGGAGACTTCATAAGGAAATGAAGATGCAAAGAAATGATTAAATCTAAGCATTGTTATGCTAGGCTTGGTAAGAAGTAGAAAGTTATGGAGAAAGTATTAGGACAAAAGGTATGTGTTAAGCATGGTAAACTGGGCGAGACTTAACAATAATATTCGCCGGGCTCGGTGGCTCAGCCTGTAATCCCGCGCATTTGGGAGGCTGAGGTGAATGGATTGCCTGAGCCCGAGGGTTCGAGACCTGCCTGGGCAGCAAGACCTCATCTCTACAATAAATCAAAAAATCAGCCGAGCGTGGTAGTGCAGGCCTGGAATTCCGGCTACTTGGAAGGATCACCAGAGCCCAACAGGCAAGGCAGCGGTGGCTGGGAGCGGCCACTGCACTCCAGTCTGAGCGACCGAGTGAGACTCCAACTCAAAAAAACAAAAAACAATAGTGTTCTTTTCCACTAGGTCCTACTTCAGAGGAGAAGAGGGAAGGTCAGAGAATCTTTCTTGCTATTTTTAAAATTTCTTTCACTTAAAATGTTCATTGTATCAAGGTGCCATATTTTGGGGTAGCGTGTCCTGAATCCTGTCATTGTAGGGTAATGTAAGAACTGAAACTTTTACATTTTATTTTAGGTTTTGTAATTTCTGTATTTATTTCTAGTTATCTACAATACATTCATTAGAGTCAGAGAAAGAAGTGCCATATATTAATTTTTTTTAGCAGTGGCATTTACATAAGGATTCATCAGAAATTAGCATACTAGGCTGGGCATAGTGGCTCAAGCCTATAATCCCAGCACTTTGGGAGGCCAAGGCGAGAGGATTTCCTGAGCCCACCGGTTCGAGACCAGCCTGGGCAACATGGTGAGACTTTATCTCTACAATAAATTTTTTTTAAAAAGAAAGAAATTAGCATACTTGAAACTCAAGTCATCGATGCTTGTCAGTTTGCCACAGTGTGTTATTCTGGGCAGTCACTCTTAAAATCTATCATAGGAATAGTTGCATGTATCCTCAATCAGGTATTTTCAGATATAAAATTATTATTATTATTATTATTATTATTATTATTTTGAGTTGGAGTCTCACTCTGTCGCCCAGACTGGAGTGCAGTGGC
>NW_007254959.1:1010482-1014182 GCF_000164805.1 Carlito syrichta | reverse complement strand
GCCCAGGCGGGTCTCGAACCCTCGGGCTCAGGCAGTCCACTCACCTCAGCCTCCCAAGGCGCGGGATTACAGGCTGAGCCACTGAGCTCGGCTAGATATAAAATTATTAATTCCAGCCTTTGTAATGCTAAATGAAGATCCAAATAAAACAAATAAAAACAGGGATCTTTGCCAAGGACTTGAACTGATTGACATCAAAATGTTTCTTTTCTCCCTTTCACCATACTTTCTTCTCAATTTTTTTTTCTTTGCACTTTTTCTAATCCTCTTTTCTATCTTGCTTGACTCTATTATTCTGCCTTCTCATTTCCTTAGTGCTAAGATGGGAGACGTGGAGATGTCTTAGTTGGTAAAGTGAAACACCCTAAAGGAGGTTAAATCAGGAGAATTTGATATGGATACATGAGTGTTTTCACTTTGCATCTTGCAATAATAATTTGATTCATAATAATTAAGCATTTAGTTAGGATACTCATTCTTACTGGCAAAAATAAAAAATATCCTTGTGTGTCTAAAAAGCCACTCCTATTCCTCCATTAACACTATTAGTTTGCATCAAGTTTCCAGGCCTGTTTTTCTCTAATTACTTCCAATAATAATTTTAGGCTGCCTTGTAGCTCACTTGCATATCCCTCTTCCTACAACTTCCGGGGTCCAGGGGGCATCTTACTACTCCCATGCCCTATAATTAAAACTAATGGAAAACCACAACAATTCATGACTAGCTGAGGTACTTGCTAAGGGCAAAGGAAATACAACTGGATGGTAGAAGAAAGTAGTTGTAAATTCTAGTTGTGACCACATGACCAGTTACAGAAACAAAGGCTTATATAGCTATGAGTGTTTCTTTCTTATTTCTTTTATTTTTCTTTCTTTCTTTTTTTTGTTTTTAGAAACGAAGTCTTGCTATGTTGTCCAGCTGGTCTTTTTTTTGAGTTGGAGTCTCTGTCACCCAGGCTGGAGTGCAGTGGCATACACACGGCCACCGCAGTCTCAACCTGCTGGGCTCGGGGGGCGGGGATCCTTCCACCTCACCCTTCCAAGTAGCTAGAACTACAGGCATGCGCCACCATGCCTGGCTAGGCCCAGCTGGTCTTGAACTACTGGACTTAAGCAATCCTCCCACCTTGGCCTCTCAAAGTGCAGGGATTATAGGCACGAGCCATTGCATCAGCTTCTTTCTTATTTTGATATGAAGATGTTTATGAATCTATAGCCAACACGTTCTTCCTTTCTCTCCTTTCATCTTCCTACAATCTAACATAAAGTGTGTAAAGTAGTTAGCCTGATATCTCACTGTCCAGTTTATAAGATGCCAAAGAGTAGCACAACTCAGAAGTAGAAGCCACATCATCTAACGTTGAGGAAAGGGTGTTTGTATCCAGTTTTAGGGAGAGGATTAGCATGTTCTTCACTGTGTGAAGGATAATTGCTTTATGTTAAGACAGTAGAAGCATGATTTCACTACCATCTATACTGAAAAGTGGTGTCTATATATACCAAGTTGACAAAGGGTGGATGGCACTGAAGTTGTATTATGTCAGTTTAGCTATGTAAGAGTACTTTTCCCAGAATTCTCTGTGCAGTTCAGGGTTAGCATAGGCCACAAAGACATTTGCTCAAGATTTGGAAGGTAGACATGGAACAGTAGTCGCTTTCTTTTCACACTGCAGAAGCTAGTACCAGGATATAAGGTGCCACTACAGCTCTCATATATTGTCATTTAACTGCTGACCGCTGGCCTAGGTTAGGTGACAGCTGGACCCACGGCTGAATCCTTCTGCAGTGTTTCTTCCTCCTAGCCCAGATGTGTGTACAAGTCCTGCAGCTTCTCCTTTGGGCCACCCCCATTCTGGAAGTTGGAGGATTGAACACAATGAGAGACTGACAAAGGCTCCAGCTCAGTTTGTGCTGGCTTCCTCCACTTCAATTTTTGTTTTTTGAGTTGGAGTCTCACTCTGTCACCCAGACTGGAGTGCAGTGGCCACTCCCGGCCACCACAGCCTCGACCTGCTGGGCTCCGGCGATCCTTCCGTCTCAGCCTTCCAAGTAGCTGGAACTACAGGCACACGCTGCCATGCCCGGCTAATTTTTTTAAATTTATTGTAGAGATGAGGTCTCGCCAAGTTGCCCAGGCGGGTCTTGAACCCTCAGGCTCAGGCAATTCACTCACCTCAGCCTCCCAAATCTCTGGGATTACAGACTGAACCACCGAGCCCGGCTTTCACTTCACTTTTATCTTCCCTTTGGCTGCCTGCCCTGAAACCCAGATGCCAACTCCAGCAGACTTAGCAGACTCACACAGATACTTTTTTTTTTTTTAGTTGGAATCTCACTCTGTCGCCCAGACTGGAGTGCAGTGGCCACTCCCGGCCACTGCATCCTCGACCTGCTGGGCTCCGGTAATCCTTCCTCCTCAGCCTTCCAAGTAGCCAGAATTATAGGCATGCGCTACCATGCCTGGCTGATTTTTTGATTTATTGTCTCGAACCCGCGGGCTCAGGCAATTCACTCACCTCAACCTCCCAAAGGCGCGGGATTACAGGCTGAGCCACTGAGCCCGGCTTGACACAGATACTTTAATCAGTTGTGTTAGGTACAGTTTCTGTGATAAATTCTTTTTTCTTTTCTTTTTTTTTTTTTTGAGTTGGAGTCTCACTCTGTCGCCCAGGCTGGAGTGCAATTGCATGCTCACGGTCACCGCAGCATCAACCTCCTGAGCTCAGGCAATTCTTCCACCTCAACCTTCCAAGTAGCTGGAACCACAGATGTGTGTCATCATGACCAGTTAATTTTTTGATGTAGAGATGAGGTCTTGCCAAGTTGCCCAAGCTGGTCTTGAAACCCATGGGCTCAGGCAGTACTATTGCCTCTGCCTCCCAAAGTGCTGGGATTACAGGCATGAACCACTGTGCCCATTTAAGCTCTACTTCTTATCTTATCTGCCTGTGTCCTTTGGAGCCTGTTCTTTTCTCCCGTTTATAGTCAGCCTTTCTTTATTAGGTCCTCTAAAATGCTTGTAAATAAGCTCATGCTTTTAAGTATTCCCACTTTATAAATTCCAAACTCTCCCTCCACTCCAAACTCCTAATTTCTCTTTCTTTCTTCTTAGTCGTAGCTCTTGAAAGAGTTGTTTATATTTATTGCTTCCATTTCCTCACACCCAACTCTTCACCCCCTTCCAATCTGACCTCCATTGACCCACTAAACACAGTTCTCAGGGGCACACGGACCACCATATTGTTCAATCCACAGATGCTATCAGTCCTTGTCTTACTGACCCCTCAGTGGCCAATGGACCTGCTGACCTCAGCCTCTTTTTTGAAATGCTCTTCTTCCATGGCTTCCTTGATAAAACACTCTCCCGACTCGCTCACTCGCTCTCTCTCTCTCTCTGGCTACACCTCCTCTGTCTTTTTTGTAGATATTTCATTCCCTATACTTTGTTTCATTTTGTATTATCTCAGAGACTCAACCAAGTTGTGGTGCCAGTTACCATCTGTTATGGATTGAGTGTTTGTGTCTCCTACAAATTCATATGTTGAAATCCTAACCTGAGCCGGGCTCGGTGGCTCAGCCTGTAATCCTGCGCCTTGGGAAGCTGAGGTGAATGAATTGCCTAAGCCCGCAGGTTCGAGACCCACCTGGGCAACTTGGCGAGACCTCATCTCTACAATAAAACAAAAAATTAGCCGGGCAT
>NW_007254959.1:1005783-1010249 GCF_000164805.1 Carlito syrichta | reverse complement strand
GCACTCCAGTCTGGGCGACAGAGTGAGATTCCAACTCAAAATAAAATAAAATAAAATAAATGATAGGTATGATTTGGATTTCTTTGGAAACAGAGAAAAGAAGCAATGTAATCTAATTTATATTTGTTTAATAAACTTTATTTTTGAGAGCAGTTTTAAGTTGACGGCAAAATTGAGATGAAGGTACAGTGGTAGTACATATTTCTCCTGCCCCTAAACATACATGGCTTCTCCCATTGTCAGCATCTCCTGACAGCATGGTCCATTTGCTACAATCAGTGAACTTATATTGACATGTCATTATCACCCGAATTCCATAGCTTCTATTAAGGTTCATTCAATGTTTTGTACATTCTATGGGTTTCAACAAATGCATAAGAACATGTATGATTTGTTTTTGGTTTTGTTTTGACAACCATAATATCACCACGTCCAGCTAATTTTTTGATTTATTGTAGAGATGAGGTCTCACCAAGTTGCCCAGACAGGTCTCGAGCCTGTGGGCTCATGCAATCCTCTCACCTTGTTCTCCCAAAGTGCTGGGATTATAGGAGTGATCCACTGCGCCCAGCCCATGTCTAACTTCTAACAGTAGGTGGTGGGTGGAGAGTAGGGAAGTTCTTATCTTAGAAAGTTTCCCCTTCTGATCTTTGTAGTTCTAAATGGTTAATTATTGCATTACCCCTTTTTCCTGTCCAAATCTTCTTAGGGTTTGGCTTTTTCCTCTGCATCTTCTCTACCACTTTTGGGTGGTGAAAAATATTGTGCTGCCTCAAGGACAAAGCTCCAGCTACTTGGAGGGCTGAGGTAGAAGGATGGCCTAAGCCTAGCAAGTCATAGCTGCAGTGACTGTGAGTGTGTCACTGCACTCCAGCCTGGATGACAGAATGAGATTCCAACTCAAAAAAAAAAATTTATACAACATGTACTATAAAATTTAGCACTCTACTCCATCTGATAAATAACCACTTTAAAAAACCCTGCCAGGCTCGGTGACTCAGCCTGTAATCCCGCACCTTTGGGAGGCTGAGGTGAGTGGATTGCCTGAGCCCGCGGGCTCATGACCCGACTGAGCAACTTGGTGAGACCTCATCTCTACAATAAATAAAAAAATTAACCGGGCGTACTGGGCTCCAGACTTGCTGGGCTCCGGCGATCCTTCCGCCTCAGCCTTCCAAGTAGCTGGAACTACAGGTGCGCGCTACCACACTCGGCTCATTTTGATTTATTGTAGAGATGAGGTCTCACCAAATTGCCCAGGCAGGTCTCAAACCCGCGGGCTCAGGCAATCCACTCAACTCAGCCTCCCAAAGGCGTGGGATTACAGGCTGAACCACCGAGCCTGGCTTAAATCTCCTTTCAATAAGATCGGCATAGTAAGTTTTCTATCAGTATCATCTTTTCTGAGATCTCTCTCCTGGAGCCCAGATCTTCTTCTTCCAGTCTAGATTTGCTGCCTTCAAGGCCTGATGTCATTCCAGAATCTCCCTTCATCACCTTTCCTTTTTATAATGTTGGTGGATGAATTCCTTGTCTTCTGGTGCCAATATCTTCCTCTTTCTTTGTGTAGCTTTTCATTTTGGGGTCAGATCCTACTTTAATAAATAACTTTCTATAAAAGGATACATGGGGGTAAAAATTTCTAGAGATTCACCTCTCTGAAAAACAAGGAAATACTTTTTTTGATCTACCCCTAGATAATTTGGGGGAAAATATTAATAGAATTCCAGACTGGAATTCATTTCTCCTCAGGTTTTGTTTTGTTTTGTTTTGTTTTTGAGTCAGAGTTTCACTGTCGCCCAGGCTGGAGTGCAGTGGCATGCTCATGGCCACTGCAGCCTCGACCTGCTGGGCTCAGGCGATCCTTCTGCCTCAGTCTTCCAAGTAATTGGAACCATAGGCATGTGCCACCATGCCCTGCTAATTTTTTGATTTACTGTAGAGACAAGGCCTCGCCAAGTTGCCCAGGCTGGTCTCGAACCCCTGGGCTCAGGCAAACCCCTTGCCTCGGCCTCCCAAAATGCTGGGATTACAGTTATAAGCCACTGAGCCTGGCGCTCCCCAGTTTTTTTTTTCTCCATGCTAACATTTAAATGTATTTTATATATCCAAGTACACATACGTTATTAACATACTTTGAATATCCCCATTCTCCTCAGTTTTAAAAGTATGAATCCTTTGCCTACGGATTTAGCTTTTTTTTTTTTTTTTTAACCAAAACACCTGCTGTCACTCTTATTCCCAGGTTAAATGAAATCTGTTGTTGCTTTTTTTTTTGAGTTGGAGTCTCACTCTGTCGCCCATACTGGAGTGGCACGCTCCTGGTCACCACAGCCTCGACCTGCTGGGCCCTGGTGATCCTTCCGCCTCAGTCTACCAAGTAGCTGGAACTACAGGTGCGCACTACCATGCCCGGCTAATTTTTTTTTTTTTTAATTGTAGAAACAAGGTCTCACCAAGTTGCCCGGGTGGTCTTGAACCCACAGGCTCAGGCAATCTACTCACCTCAGCCTCCCAAAATGCTGGGATTGCAGGCTGAGCCATCAAGTCTGGCCTGTTGTTGCTTTTTTATTCTTCTCTAAAAACCCTTAAGATCTTTTCATTGTCCCTGTTATCTGGAAATGTGGTGAAGCTGTGCCTTGTTTTTGTACCAAGCATTCTAGGCACTCATCGAACACTTTCAATTTGGGAACTCACACTCTTTGGTTCTAATGGAGTAGCCACTAGCCACAAAGTGCTACTCGACACTTGAAATGCATTAGGGCAACATGTTAAAGCAATAACATTTTGGGTGTTCTAGGTTAAATAAAATAAGATACATTATTAAAATTAATTTCACTTTTTTATCATTTTTATTTTTTAAAAATGTAAGTAGATAATTACACCTGTGGCTTATATTAGTATTCCTACTGGACAGCACTATTCCAGAGAAATCATCTGGAATAATTTCCTTGAAAATCTCTTTCCCGGCCAGGCTCGGTGACTTAGCCTGTAATCCCAGTGCTTTGGGAGGCCAGTGAATTGCCTGAGCCTGCAGATTCGAGACTCGCCTGGGCAACTTGGCAAGACCTCGTCACTATAATAAGTAAAAAATTAGCCGGGCATGGTAGCAAACGCCTGTAGTTCTGGCTACTTGGAAGGCTGAGGCAGAAGGATCGCCAGAGCCCAGCAGGTTGAGGCTGCAATGACTGGGAGCATGCCACTGCACTCCAGTCTGGGCGACTGAGTGAAACTCCAACTCAAAAAAAAAAGAAGAAAAAATTTCTTTCCCTTTTTTCCTTTTCCTTAAATTTATATTATTCTATCTGTGGCCATTTTTAACTCTTTGCATTTCCATGGACACTTTAATATGAGTTGTTAATGTTTTTCTTTATTTTCTAATTTTGTTTTATATTCCACTTCTTGGAAAAATTTTAAAAATTTATCTTCTACTGAATTTTTTTTATTTTTTATTTTTTGAGTTGGGGTCTCACTCTGTTGCCCCGGCTGGAGTGCAGTGGCTCACTCACAGCCACTGCCGCCTCGACTTGCTGGGCTCTGGTGATCCTTCCTTCTCAGCCTCCCAAGTAGCTGAAACTACAGATGTGTGCCACCAGGCCCAGTATATTTTTTGATTTATTGTAGAGATGAGGTCTCACCAGGTTGCATTGGCTGGTCTCAAACCTTGGGCTCAGGCAATCCTCTCACCTCAGCCTCCTAAGGTGCTGGGATTATAGGTGTGAACCACTGCACCTGGCCTCTACTGAATTTTTTTTTTTTGAGTTGGAGTCTCACTCTGTCACCCAAACTGGAGTGCAGTGGCATGCTCTCAGCCAATGCAGCATTGACCTGCTGGGCTCCGGCAATCCTTCTGCCTCAGCTTTCCAAGTAGCTGGAACTACAGGTGTGTGCTACCATGCCCAGCTAATTTTTTTTTTTTGAGTTGGAGTCTCACTCTGTCACCTGGACTGGAGTGCAGTGGTCGCTCCTGGCCACCTCAGCCTCGACCTGCTGGGCTCCGGCGATCCTTCCGCCTCAGCCGTCCAAGTAGCTGGAACTACAGGCACGCGTTAACACTCCCGGCTAATTTTTGATGTATTGTAGAGAAGAGGTCTCACCAAGTTGCCCAAGTGGGTCTTGAACCTGTGGGCTCAGGCAATTTACTCGCCTCGGCCTCCCAAGTGCTGGGATTACAGACTGAGCCACTGAGCTTGGCCTACTGAATTAAAAAAAAAATTTTATCATGAAAATGTCAAGACTTATACAAAGATAAAGAAGATAGTATAATTAATCTTATGTACTCATTATTTACCTTCAGCAATGATCAACTCATGTCCAGTCCCAGACTTCAAAGCACTTCATCTGTAAATACTTCAAAAGCAAGAATCTTCAAAAGATGAAGACTTAAAACAATAACCAGCCGGGCTTGGTGGCTCAGTCTGTAATCCTGCACCTTTGGGAGGCTGAGGTGAGTGGATTGCCTGAGC
>NW_007254959.1:1003764-1004978 GCF_000164805.1 Carlito syrichta | reverse complement strand
TCCACTCACCTCAGCCTCCCAAAGGCACGGGATTACAGGCTGAGTCACCAAGCCCGGCTAATAATTCCTTTTATATTATACTTTCACTTCCTTTATTTTTAAAAGAAATTTGTGTTCATTTTCTTTTCTATGTGTTTTTCTTTTTATAAAATGGCATTTTATTCTTTTTGAATGTATTCCTCTTTTTTTTTTTGAGTTGGAATCTCACTCTGTCACCCAGACTGGACTGCAGTGGCCGCTCCCAGCCACTGCAGCCTCGACCAGCTAGGTTCCGGCGATCCTTCTGCCTCAGCCTTCCAAGTAGCCGGAATTACAGGCATGCGCTATCATGCCCGGCTGATTTTTTTGATTTATTGTAGAGATGAGGTCTCGCTGCCCAGGTGGGTCTCGAACCTGCGGGCTCAGGCAATCCACTGACCTCAGCCTCCCAAAGGCGCCGGATTACAGGCTGAGCCACCGAGTCCGGCTAGTTTTCTTTTTCATAAGTTTTATTTTCCTGTCTGTGTTAATTTCTCAAGTGTCAGAGACTTTCTCCAGGTAGCTGATGATCCTTTACTGCTTCACAATGAAGCAGTAAAATGCTGCTTGGAGTCTCTACATGAGTGAGGCTCCTCCAAGCCAGGGATCCTCTGACTCTCGGTATTTTTATTTTTTATTTTTTTTGAGTTGGAGTCTCACTCTGTCACCCAGACCTGAGTGCAGTGGCTGCTCCTGGCCACCACAGACTCGACCTGCCGGGCTCCGGTGATCCTTCCACCTCAGCCTTCCGAGTAGACGGAATTACAGGCGTGCGCTACCATGCCCGGCTGATTTTTTAATTTATTGTAGAGATGAGGTCTTGCTGCCCAGGCGGGTCTCGAACCTGCGGGCTCAGGCAATCCACTCAACTCAGCCTCCCAAAGGCGCAGAATTACAGGCTGAGCCACTGAGCCCGGCTAAAAAAAAAGAATTTCAAAAGGAAAGAACCCTGTCTGCTTAGTGGGACTAGACCTAATTCTTTTTATTTTTTTTTTTGAGTTGGAGTCTCACTCTGTCACCCAGACTGGAGTGCAGTGGCCGCTCCCGGCCACCACAGCCTCGACCTGCTGGGCTCCAGCAATCCTTCCACCTCAGCCTTCCAAGTAGCTGGAACTACAGGTATGCGCTACCACACCCAGCTAATTTTTTATTTATTGTAGAGATGAGGTCTTGCCAAGTTGCCCAGGCGGGTCTTG
>NW_007254959.1:998607-1003689 GCF_000164805.1 Carlito syrichta | reverse complement strand
ACTCACCTCAGCCTCCCAAAGGCATGGGATTACAGGCTGAGCCACTGAGCCCGGCTTAGACCTAATTCTTAACAAAGCAATTGGCAACTGTTTATCCCAACATCGGTGGGTTTTCTGACATAGTTTACTTAGCTGCAACTTTAGAGTCCGGTTCATTCACTCCACTCTTCTGGAACTTTGGGGGCAATAGGTAGTGTGTAAATTCCATGTAATTTCTAAGCCCTGTGCCATTGGCTGTATTACCTCATTTACAACTGTTACCCCATTGTCTGACCCTATAGTGATTGGGATTCCAAATCGGGGAATGATTTTCTTTGCCGTGCCACTTCATGTGCCTTTTCTTTGTGGGTAGGAAAGGTTTCTACCCAACCTGAGAAAGTACATACAAAAACTAAGATATCTGTAGCCCCTGACTGGGGGAAGCTCAGTAAAGTCTACAACTGTATTTTCTTTTCTTTTTCTTTTTTTTTTTTGAGTTGGAGTCTCAATCTGTCACCCAGACTGGAGTGCAGTGGCTGCTCCCAGCCACTGCAGCCTCGACCTGCTGGGCTTTGGTGATCCTTCCGCCTCAGCCTTCCAAGTCGCTGGAACTACAGGCGCGTGCTACCACACCCAGCTAATTTTTGATTTATTGTAGAGATGAGGTGTCGCCAAGTTGCCTGGGTGGGTCTCAAACCCATGGGCTCAGGCAATCCACTCACCTCGGCCTCCCAAAGTGCTGGGATTACAGGCTGAGCCACGGAGCCCGGCCTACAACTATATTTTCAAATGGAGCCCCTCCAACACTCTGTATTCCCGGGGAGATTACAGACCCCTGCCATGGGTTGTTTTGGGCACACACTTCACATTGCTCACATACCATCCAGGCTATGATGGAGAGTCAAGGAACATAAAAATGTTGGCCTAACACGGTCTTGAGGGCTGTCTGGCCTGTATGGGTGCCCTGGTGAAATTGCCTGATGAAAGTTGGGGCCAAAGCTTCAGGGTTGGCGACTTGCCCATCCTTAAATTTCCACCATCCACCTGGAAGATAGTCTCCTCCTTCTGTTTCAAACCATGTCTGCTTGTGCCGTGAATAATTGGAGTCCCACTCGGCCAATGGACTTGGGAACAATGCTGCAGCAAAAGTTGCCAACTCCATCGTTTCCTGGGAGGCCGCAAGCTTTGCCTCCCAGCCTGCCTTCCGGTTTCCCTGAGTGACTCTTGAGTCTCCCCTGTGGTGTCCCCAGCCATGCATGACTGCTACTTTCTTAGGGGCCCAAACAGCCTTCAACAGTTTAAGAATTTCTTTACCATATTTTATGTCTTTGCCTTCTGAGTTGATCAAGGCCTTTCCTTATATAGAGCCCCATGTGCATGTGATGACGGCATATGTGGAGTCAGTGTATATATTAACATTTAGTCCTGCCACCAGCTACAGAGCTCAGATGAACAAAATTAATTCTGCCTTTTGTGAGGAAGTCCCTTTTGGTAGAGGCTTCACCTCAATGGTGGAACGCAGGATAATTACAGAGTACCCTGCAAACGGTTCCCCTTCCCTTATGAAGCTGCTGCCATTAGTGAAATATTCCACACTGGGGACCCTGAGAGGCTGGTGTGTCAAGTCAGGTTGGCTGGAAAATACCTTGTCCATGACCTTGATGCAATCATGACAGGGTTGACCTGGCTCTCTGGGCAACAATGTTGCAGGGTTGAGAGTCTACACCACTTCTAAATGGATGTGTGGATTCTCACACAGCATTCCCTGGTATTTGACCATTCAGGCGTTAGTCAGCCAGTATTGTGCCTTGTATTCCATTAATGACAACACCGAGTGTGGTACTCTGACTGTTAGTTCCTGTCCCATAGTCAATTTGTCAGCCTCTGCCACCAGGAAGGCTGTGGCAGTGAGTGCCCACAGGCAAGGCGGCCAGCCTTGGGCAACAGCGTCAAACTGCTTGGAGAGGTATGCTACCAGGCGGTGCCGGGACCCCAGAATTTGGGTTAAGACCCTAACCGCTATTCCAGTGTGTTCATGTATGTGCAGGAAAAAAGGCTTAGATATGTTGGGGAGTCTCAGGTTGGGTGTGTTAACAAGGGCCTGCTTAATTTCCTCAAAGGCCTTTTGTTGCACTTGTTCCCATAACATAGGCTCTCGTTTTCCCCCTTTTGTGGCCTCATAGAGGGGTTTTACCAGTATTGCATTGCCAGGGATGTAGAAAGGGGCGGAGAGCCCAGCCATCTGTGGCTCTCACAATAGTGGCTTGTCTTGATGCCACCCATTTCCACCTATTAAAAGATGACAATCATACACAAGATGGGAAGAAATGGTGGGGAGGTAAGAGGGTTGGACATTCGCTTCGCCCATCTCCAGCCATGCCCTTCGCAGGGATATTTCAGGTGCCTACTGACAATAGGCAAGTCGGTATAAACCCCTGGCTAGGTTTTGACCCAGGGTGCTGTATCCCTTGTGGAGATATTTCAGGCACCTTCTTGGCAATAGGCGAGTCGGTATAACCCCCGACCAGGTTTCAGTCCCACTATAGGACTTACTCCCACCGTTTAGCCGTATGAAGGCCACCACCAGCCCCCAAATCTACTACCATTTAGCCATGTGAAGGTCACCACCAGAACCAAATCAGGGTTACTGGACTTGCTTCACCACTAGGTGATGTCTCGTTCACTCACATTCACACAATATCTCCAACCCACTGCCCAGCACCTGAGACTTATGGTTTCGTCCCCCTGTGGGACTACTCGGGCAACTCTGGGAGGTTATCAGGCTTCCCTTCTGCCTCTTAGGGGCAGGTCTACCAAATCAAATCTGGGTTCCTGCCAATCTGTTGGGTGATGCTCCCCTGACTGATTCCTGAGCCTCACTGGGTTCAGTTGTGCTCCCGGGATCCTTACCCCAGCATGCTGGGAGGGCTAGTCCCCTACAGGTAAAATGGTCTGCTGGTGCCAGGCAAGACCACCTCTTCCGGCATCCTGGGGGTCATACCCCAGCGACAAGGAAAGTGGAAACACTGTCTTTGCCTCTTGATTCCTGGTCAATGTACCAGGAATGTAGTGGGAAAGAGACAGGACATCGAGGTTTTGTTTTTGTTTTTGTTTTTGTTTTTTGAGTTGGAGTCTCACTCTGTTGCCCAGACTGGAGTGCAGTGGCCGCTCCTGGCCACCGCAGCCTTGACCTGCTGGGCTCCCGCGATCCTTCCGCCTCAGCCCTCCAAGTAGCTGGAACTACAGGTGCGTGCTACCATGCCCAGCTAATTTATTGTAGAGATGAGCTCTCACCAAGTTGCCCAGGTAGGTCTCGAACCCGCGGGCTCAGGCAATCCACTCACCTCAGCCTCCCAAAGCGCGTGATTACAGGCGGAGCCACTGAGCTCGGCTCATCGAGGCATCTTACCAGGAAGCAGCATTTATTTGTGCTGGCACCAGCTCAGTGGATTCACCTCCAAAGCCTGAGTCCCGAATGCAGTGAGGCACTGCCTTACATATTATTTCTTTACATTGTAACCTCATTGCCTTATATATTATTTCTTTACATTGTAACCTCTTTATCTCCCTTATAAGGTTACAGTTGGGCATTATTCATTTGATTGGATATTTTGTAGCTGGAGGCTGCAGTTAGCATGTTACACACTGATTGGTTTTGCATAATTATTTCATTTGCATGTCCTCTTTTCTTGATTGGCTTTCAAGATCTTGATTGGCTTACAAGATCTCTATCTTTATTGGATTCTGTCAAAAGTTTGAACATGTAGCCCACCAAAGGGGAAAGTCCACAAAAAAAGTAGCACAAAGAAGCAGGAAATAACTCATTTTCCCTTTTCTCACTCCTGCATTTTTAGACAGGCCCCCACCTCAACAAGACTGCTGCCATGTTGATGGGGTCTGTCATGAAAGTCATGGAGGGTTGATTAGGTTAACTCATCTACAAACAAGCTGGGGAGAGGGTGAGGTTGAATCTTTTACCTTCAATGTGGAACCTGAAAGATTTTTAGTGATTATGAGCTGAAAGTTTGGGCTGTCCTGTTCTCACATCTGATGGGATTTTCTTTTGATTGGCTAAGGGGTAGGATAGGGTGCTAGCTTGGTCTGCAGTAAAATATAATATTTTTAAAAATCTCTGAATGCTTCCTGAAACCTACCTGTGGAAAATTTATCTATGTCTAACCTGTGCTAACTGACCTGCCTCAGAAAATATAGTTTATTTTAAAAGTAAATGAGAGAGAGAGACAGAGAGAGAGAGAGAGAGAGAGAGAGAGAAGAGAGAAGAGATTCACCTCTCCAAGGTAGGGGAGGGGGCCAAGTCAGGAAACATGGTGACCATGACTCAAGAAGCCATATGATCAGACTATGGCTTAGCAAAGCTGTAAGAGCCAGCTGCTTGAAGTTGAATCTTTTTTAAACTTTCCCTTTGATGAGGGAAGATCGTTAGGATGTTTGGGTGGTGGTCCGCTCCACAGCAATCACAGAGGGCAGGTACACACAGGCACTGAAATCAGGTGATGGACAGCAGGCAGATGGATGGGTTAGTCATATGACAGTTGCCATGTTGATGGGTATGTTATGAAGGTCGTGAATAGCTGCTTACGTTATCTTGTCTACAAAACAAGTTGGGGAGGGGATTGTAAAGCAACTATCAATAGCTACCTCTGAGAAACCAGTTCTGTCCTTGACTTGTGGATTAGAGGGTAAATTAAGGTGAACGGTTAGAAAAACATGACAAAACTAAGCAATGTTAAAATGACTGCTCATTGGCTGTATTGAGTCCATGTTATGTCCTTTAACTCATCAGCTGATAAATAAAATGTGAAAAATACAAAGGGTGCCAAAAAATGTATACATCGTTTAAGAGATGTTATCTATGTGTTACTTTTCAGAGTTGAATTAAACTGTGGTACCAATGTATAGTGTGGTTTTCACTCAGCTGTGCTTCTACCATTTTCTTTGAATGTCCTGTCTGTTGTATGGTGCAGCTAGCAATCACTTGATTAATGTCATGTTTTGAGTGAATGTCATACTTAAAATGTGTATACTTTTTTTTTTTTGAGTTGGAGTCTCACTCCATCGCCCAGACTGGAGTGCAGTGGCTGG
>NW_007254959.1:994999-998493 GCF_000164805.1 Carlito syrichta | reverse complement strand
TGCAGTGGCTGCTCCCGGCCACCGCAGCCTCGACCTGCTGGGCTCCAGCGATCCTTCCACCTCAGCCTTCCAAGTAGCTGGAACTACAGGCGCACGCTACCACGCCTGGCTCATTTTTTGATTTATTGTAGAGTTGAGGTCTCGCCAAGTTGCCCAGGCGGGTCTCGCACCCACGGGCTCAGGCAATCCACTCACCTCAGCCTCCCAAAGGCATGGGATTACAGGCTGAGCCACCGAGCCCGGCTCTTTTTTTTCTTTAAAAAAATTTTTTTTTTTTTTTGAATTGGAGTCTCACTCAGTCACCCAGACTAGAGTGCAGTAGCTGCTCCCAGTCACCTCAGCCTCGATCTGCTGGGCTCCAGCCATCCTTCCGCCTCAGCCTTCCAAGTAGCTGGAACTACAGGCATGCGCTACCACATCCGGCTAGTTTTTTTGATTTATTGTAGAGATGAGGTCTCACCAAGTTGCCCAGGCGGGTCTCGAACTCACGGGCTCAGGCAATCACTCACCTCAGTCTCCCAAGGCGCGGGATTATAGGCTGAGCCACCGAGCCCAGCTAGTGTATATTTTTTGACATCACCTGTATATACCATGGAATATTATTCACCAACAAAAAGAGAACAAAACAATGTCTTTTGCAGCATCTTGGATGGAATTATAGACCATTACCCTAAGTGAAGTAATGCAGGAATGGAAAACCAAATACCATATGTTCTCACTTATGAGTGGGAGCTAAGCTAAGGGTCTCAAAGGCATATAGAATGGTATAATGGACACTGGACGCTCTCAAGGGAGAGGAGAGAAGGCAAAGGAAAGGAATAGAAAAACAATCACCTTTTGGACATAATGTGCATTAATAAGGGGGTGACAGGTACAATTAAAGCTCAGACTTCACCACTATAAAATACAGCTATGCTACAGTAATCAAAACAACCTGGTATTGGTACAAGAACAGGTATATAGACCAATGGAACAGGATAGAGATTCTGGAAGCAAAGTCTCAATTTCTCAACCAACGCATCTTTGACAAAGTCTCCAACAACAACCACTGGAGACAGGAGAACCTATTCAGTCAATGGTGCTGGGAAAACTGACTGATCACATGCAGAAGATTGAAAAGGACCCCTACCTGTCACCATACACAAAAATTATCTGGATCAAAGACTAAACATAAAACCTCAAACTATAAGAATCTTAGAAAACTCAGGAGACACCCTTATGGAAATTGGAGCTGACAACCAATTCCTATTCAGAACTCTAAGTGCCTATAATTTAAGAAATAAGATAGACAAGTGGGACCTCATCAACTGATGAGCTTCTGCAAAGGAAAAGAAACCATCAAGAGAGCAGGGAGACAGCCCACAGAATGGGAAAAAATATTTGCCAACTGTATATCTGACAAAGGCCTAACATCTAGGATCTATGAGGAACTCTAACGTGCCTAAAGGAAAAAAACAAACTGCCCCATTAAAAAGTGGGCAAAAGACATGAATAGACACTTCTCAAAAGAAGATATATGGGCAGCCAACAGACATATGAAAAAGTGCTCAACCTCACTAATGATCAGAGGAATGCAAATCAAAATCACATCGAGATACCACCTAACCCCAGTGAGAATGGCCATCATTAATAAAACAAACAACAACAGATGCTGGCGAGGATGTGGAGAAAAAGGAACTCTTCCACATTGCTGGTGGGAATGCAAACTAGTACAACCTCTTTGGAAGACAGTATGGCGATTTCTGAAGGAACTAGAAATTGACCTTCCATATGACCCAGCAATTCCCCTATTGGGAATATACCTGGAGGAACTCAAATCATTCTACAAAAAAGATAACTGCACACGTATGTTTGTTGCAGCTCTAGTCACAATAGCAAAAACATGGAAGCAACCGTCTTGCCCAGCGAAGCTGGACTGGATAAAAAAAGGTGGTACATATACACAATGGAATATTATGCAGCCATAAAGAAGGACAAATATACGGACTTCGCAGCAACTTGGATGGATTTGGAGTCGATCATACTTAGTGATCTATCCCAGAAGCAAAGAAAAGAGTACCATATGTTCTCACTCATAAGCGGACCTTGAACAATTATAATACCATAAGAAAGGGTTTGATAATAGTAGGAAACTGCCAGGAGAGTGGGGGTGGGATTGACCACTGAGGGAAACTGCCAGGGGAGGGAGGGGCACACCTCATCAACAAGGTGCCAGCATAATTAATGTTTGAATTTGAATTCTTTTTTTTTTTTTTTGAGTGAGAGTCTTACTCTGTCGCCCAGACTGGAGTGCAGTGGCCGCTCCCGGCCACCGCAGCCTCGACCTGCTGGGCTCCGGCGATCCTTCTGCCTTAGCCTTCCAAGTAGCTGGAAATACAGGCGCGCGCTACCACGCCCGGCTCATTTTTATTTATTGTAGAGATGAGGTCTCGCCAAGTTGCCCGGGTGGGTCTTGAACCCGCGGGCTCAGGCAATCCACTCACCTCGGCCTCCCAAAGGCGCGGGATTACAGGCTGAGCGACCAAGCCCGGCTCTACCCCACACCTTTAAAATAAATAAACAAATAAATAAATAGCAGCCATGTAACCAAAAACCATTTGTACCCCTAAAGATATTGAAATAAATAAGAAAGAAAGAAAAAGATTTCTTTTTTTTTTTTTAGTTGGAGTCTCACTCTGTCGCCCAGACTGGAGTGCAGTGGCTGCTCCCGGCCACTGCAGCCTTGACCTGCTGGGTTGTGGCGATCCTTCCACCTCAGCCTTCCGAGTAGCCGGAATTACAGGCATGCGCTACCATGACCGGCTGATTTTTTTCATTTATTGTAGAGATGAGGTCTCGCTGCCCAGGTAGGTCTCGAACTCGCCGGCTCAGGCAATCCACTCACTTCAACCTCCCAAAGGCGCGGGATTACAGGCTGAGCCACCTAGCCCGGCTTGAAAAAAATTCTTATACTGTAATAAAAACTGGTGCTTTTATTTCTGTAAGGTAGAATTCCTGTTACTCCTTTCTTTTATCCTATTTCTTCCTTTTGAAATGAAAATGTCTATCCTATCTCTGTCCATGGAATTTTGGAAGCACATAACTTGTTTGGTTTCACAGGTTCACAGCTGAGAATTATGTGTCAGTGTGAATCATACCTCAAGAATTACCACATATGATTTTTTTTTTTTTTGAGTCAGGGTCTCACGCTATTGCCCAGGCTGGAGTGCAGTCGCATAATCATGGCTCACCACAGCCTTGACTTTCTGGGCTCAAGCAATTCTTCTGCTTCACCCTCCTGAGAAACTGGGACTGCAGGTATACTCCACTACACGCAGCTAATTTATTTTTTATTTGTAGAGATGATGTCTCGCTATGTTGTCTAGGCTAGTCTCAAACTCCTGGGCTGAATCAGGCCTCTTGCCTCAACCTCCCAAAGCTCTGGGATTACAATGGGAGCCATCCCATCCAGCTTAGGTGATATTTAGATGAGACTTTGGACTTCAGACCTTAAA